>NC_044051.1:2632658-2639075 GCF_902167405.1 Gadus morhua | reverse complement strand
CTTTACAAAACAAGTCCCTAATTTCTCCCTCTCTGTGCAGAGACGAACATGAAGACTTTAAAGAGGAGATGCGACGCCTGAGAAAGCTGCGAGGCAAAGGGAAGCCGTTGAAGGGCGAAGGGAAGAGGGCGGGCAAGAAGAAGTGAGCCCATCCTGGAACCTAAGGAACTACATAGAACTCTCTCTTTCTCTCTCCCCTCTCTGTGTACCAGACAAATCACTGTGCACCCTGTGTTGAGTGCAGCCTTGGACTTTACCTCTGAAGAATATTCCAGTGTTTTGCCTAGTTGGCCGTCCAGCAACATCGATAAGGCTTGTATGTTCAGTGTGTATATTCTGCACACGTGGGAACATACATTCACACAGTATATTGTGGTATTCATTCATGAATAATAATGAGATGTATATATGTGTGCTTTTGACATGTCAAATAAACAATATTGCCATTCAGTGTGTTTTTTAAACAAAATGGAATGAATTGTTTATATTATTTACCGGACTTGTGTAAGGGAATTACCAAAAGTGAAGTCGTTCAATGAAATATAAAATGCTTGTATATTCGATGTAAGGTATTGCACTATTGCACACACATTAAGTAACTTAAATACTAGTTCATAATGTTGAGATTTCATCATGTAAAATACACAACACATACTGCGATATTTCCACGTAGACCTATTGTGATTGATCATCTATTCAAAACGTTAAAGTTCAGCTTTTACACGCAAAATTGTATGCATTAATGTGATTTATAATATATTAATCGTCCCAAAAAAGAAAAACATCGTTCTTTTTTAAATACGTTTTTTTTTATGGCTGACGTGCATTCATAACATGCTGTTATTGTATGTTAATAGTTAATAGTCCCTTTAGAATAGTAGGCTAATTCGAAAGAGAAATTAATTTAGAAATGGTTTGAGTGTCTAAATAATCGGTAATAATTAATATTAAACCACGGGAAAACGGGGGGGGGATAATTATTAATTATTAATAATAAAAACCACCCACAACAAATCTGAATGTTTTTCAAAATATATATTATCTATATTCAACCCAACGCAACACCGTCATACACCGCTCCAATAAAGTGGATCCACGGCGAGCAGAAGCCATCCCGTTAACCCTCAACGCACCGCGAGTGTGTCCTGCGTCTCTGTCTCCCCCTCCCGTACAGCTGCCGACGGTCGGTCTCTCCCCCCTCCCGTACAGCTGCCTACTGTCTCTCTCCCCCCCTCCCGTACAGCTGCCTACTGTCTCTCCCCCCTCCCGTACAGCTGCGGACGGTCTCTCTCTCCCCCCCCTCCCGTGCAGCTGCATACGGTCTCTCTCCCCCTCCCGTACAGCTGCCTACGGTCTCTCCCCCCTCCCGTACAGCTGCCTACGGTCTCTCCCCCTTCTATTATTTTCCAGTCAGTCTCTCGCAGTTTAAAATGGCGGCGTTGAGCAGCGCCGAGTCCCCACCGTCCGTCTACAACGGAGACACCATGGACCGCGATCCGGCCGAGAGGGAGCGGGAGCGGGGACTGGACGACCTGGGCGCCGGGCTCGACTCCACCTGCTCGGTGGGGATACCTGAATGTCCGCAGGATGAAGAGGTAGGCACCCCGCTAGACGCAATAGGGGAAATCGGGGGGGTAGTGGGGCTGATCACGGGAAGAGACGGGGCTTGGGAGCGGAGGTAATTGGATGTAAATCTATCAGGAAACACCGGCTGTAATATGGATCGTGGGGGTGGGGGGGGGGGGGATGCATTGCAGGGGGGGTCGGGGGGGAGACGATGCACAAAGATGTTAATGCATTTTTTTTTTTTAAATCAAACACTGCGTCTCGCATCTCTCCCCAATGTAGGTTTCCATCCCGCAACCCCCCTCCTCCCTCCCGACCCCCCCATTAAGCAGGACAAACCGATAGGAACACAAACGGATAAATAATATTGTCCTGCGGACGCAATGTTTATTCCAGGCCCTGCTTTTTATTTCATTCGCACTCCGCTTTATTTCCTCCAGTGCCCACTGCAGGCTGCAGCCACACACACACACACACACACACACACACACACACACACACACACACACACACACACACACACACACACACACACACACACACACACACACACACACACACACACACCGTAGCAGCCTTGTCGTGCACAGCCTTCAACACACAGCCCTACCGCGGCACCCGGGCATTGGGCATGGGGCTCCGTCGTGTTGACATAGCCCGATGTATACCTCATCAAATACATCCATTTCCAGATCACCGAAGCACCCCCTAAAGTTGTGTTGTTTTTCTATTGGGATCGAGTGGCGACTCCTCCGGTCTCTGAGGGATGCTGTCATTACAACGGTGGTGGCTAACTCGAGTCGTGCTGCTCTTTTTGAACGCCAAGAATCAGCCTCGTTTTGCCCACTTTTACCGACATGAACCCAGGCGTTATTAGGGACCCCCCCCGCCCGACGCAAGAGTTCTGAATCCGTCAGCCTGCGCTCTCCTCTGTGGTCGCACACGCAGACCATGAGATAGCATCGTCTATAAAAAAAATGGTTAGACCTGCGCATTATCAGTGTAGAACCGAAAAGGCCTCGTTGACTGACCATTCAATTTAGATTATTATTGTGCATGTTGGCACACAATGCACACCTCTGTGGCCAACACCATCTTCGGTTGCGATTCTGATGGCGAGATTCTTACATAATTGCTCGCGAATGGTAATGCTTGAGATCATTTCAAATGATTGAAAGCTATGAGAACTGTTTTTTTTTTTTAATAGCTTTGAGTTGATACGTCCTTCCTTCTAGCCTTCTTGATTTCTTAAAAGACAAATTGTTGATTCAGGATGTGATGGGGTACTTCTCCTGTGTCTCCTGTCTCACTTAAAGTTGTTCCATGTATTTATGCACATCATAAGGCTGTCTACGACTGTAATACGAGACGAAACGTGTTCTGCAGCAGGTTCACAGATGGAGTTGTATGGCAGGGCTTGCCTCTCCTTCTTGTGCTCCCTATCGACTCTAAATGAGTTCTGCTTACTTAGACCGTCTTCAATACAGTGTACGTTGTCATGGACTGTGGTTCACGTCCATACATTTACTGTAGATGGCGAACACAGATCTGTGGATTAAAAATGGTGTGGGTCTGTTTGGAGCGGATTTCAAAAAGTATATTTTCCCTTACTGTTCTGCCCCTACTCAAACAATTTACAAGGCTGGTGGTCGTCTGAACCTGTTCTGACCGTAGGTCCAGCATTACTAGCACATGCATACGCATTAACCGTCCTCTTCGTTACTGTAATCGTGACCAGGCTGTCAGGTCCCACAGGATCACACTCAATATTGATTAATATTTAAGGCGATGGGACTGGGGGCTCAAAGTAGGGTTCCCTAACCCCCCGGGGTCAATATTAGGACCCCGATATGTCCCCGATATATTGGGATCCATCAATATAACAACGGTGACTTGCGCTACTATTCCATGTTTGAAAGGGTGATAAGAAACTTCCATCAGAGGCGGTTTGTGGTTATGATATGTAAAAGGGTGTTGCTACCCTGATATTAGGCTACTGGTTTCTTTGGCTGTTGGGAGCAGAAGGCAGAAGCTAACCCATGCGTAGCTCCAACTGCGCTGTGCTCTGCGGACGCAGGCTACATCACATGCTAATTGTTTGTTTGCCTGTTTCTTTGGTAATATCGTAACCAGCCCTGCAACTTCCTGGAAATGCTAAGGGGTGTCAGCCAATTGGCAGTGAGGCAGGGGTGGAGCAATTGACTGTTGTCATGCTTTAGGTTATGACATAACATTTATAATGGGAGTATTTTTAAATGAGGTTTAAACTAGAGGGTCGGGCTTGATCTTGACGACCATTCAGCTGAATGAGACCAAGGAATGAACCTCTTTTTGGCCTAACTATGCTAACACAAAGCAGTTAATTTCTAGCTAGCTTGTAAATGTATTTCTTCCTCCCCATGTTTTGCAGTTGGTAAGGTTTTGATTCTCTTTGCAGATATGGAACATTAAACAGATGATAAAGCTGACTCAAGAGCATTTGGAGGCCCTGTTGGAGAAGTTTGGGGGCGAACACAATCCTCCGGCTATATACCTGGAGGTATGGAAGAGAGATGAATGTTGTCCGTTCTCGTTTCCCTTGTTTTATACCATATTGTCTCTCCGTATCGCCTAAAGCAACTGTATCAGTGATGGGGATGTATCGATGTATTGATGTCAGATACTATTACCAAATACAAAGATTCAATAACAAGGTACATCTGAAATGTTAGACAGTGACTCGATGTAAGCAGAGATGTTAATGTATTAAGTTTACAGTTTAGTCCTCTAAACTGGATGGACCGTGTATTTCAAATTGGGAACATATTTTTCATGGAAAAATGTATGTAAATCCTATCTGATACATATAAGACAAACCTTAACCCATATACTTAGTTTGATTTCAAATTGTAATAAGTGTATAGTGATGGCAGCGTCACCATACTAGACCCACAGTTTGGTCTGCACGCTAAAGCCGAAATGGCGAGTTTTACTAATAAGATGAATACATTGATTGTAATGTATTGATTGTATTAGTTATTGATGCTTAGTTGTGTAGCATCCTATCCAAGCTTTGTGGTATACGGGGAATGGGTTAACCTAGTGATTGTTAGTGCTTGGCACTTGGTTCTATGAACATCCTTACTGCACCGACAGTGATTTATTGTTTCACTTTCTCACGACAAATGTACTTATTTTAAGTGGCTTTGGGTAAAAGCGTCTGCTAAATGCCCTAAATGTTAATGTACATGTATCCCTCCCCCTCCCCCCTCCGGCCCCCCTCCCCTCCCCTCCCCCTCCACCCCCCAGGCCTACGAGGAGTACACCAGTAAGCTGGACGCCCTCCAGCAGCGGGAGCAGCAGCTGCTGGAGGGTACGGGCAGCGGCGGCGAGCTGTCCTGCTCCTCCCCCACGCCCGGCCTCCTGGACGCCCAGGTCGGGGGCGGCTGCCCGGGCGGGGGCATGTGCGGCGGCGGCGGCGGCGGGGGCCAGGGCTTCCCCTCGGCCCCCAACACGCTGGCGGTCCTCCAGTGCCCCATGGACCCCTCGCGGGCCAACCCGCGCTCGCCGCAGAAGCCCATCGTCCGCGTGTTCCTGCCCAACAAACAGCGGACCGTGGTACGTTCGGATTCAGTTGTTATTATGTTTTGAATCTGGTGGGGTTCTGGATTCCTTTGACGTCGTTTAGATCACATTCAGTGTCGGCGTTGCGTTGTACCCCCCCCCCCCAAGATTGTTTGGGGGTTTAGGGTGTTGGTCTCACAAGGGACGGAACTAGAGACGGAAGACGATACAGGTTTCGGTTGCTAAAACTTTGCGGAAACAATTAGTTCTGATTTGAAGCAACAAGGGGAAAGGCTTTGGGGTTGCGCTCAATAGTGGGGCGTTGACGTGTGTGTGTGTGTGTGTGTGTGTGTGTGTGTGTGTGCGTGTGCGTGTGTGTGTGCGTGCTTAAAGACTGTCGTACCAACACATGTCTTGGGCTAAAAACCAAGGAGCTGGAGATCCTTCATTTCACCAATCTTGTGGACTGAGCCGAAATTCAAGAAAACTGTATCAAATAATGTGACGTCGCTCTTAGCATCGATTATCAATGTTCCAATAAGCTCCCGCTCGCTTCGGGCTTCATTAATTGGCCACATCGCCAGTGTGTTCCACTACGGTGGAGACTGGACGACGTCATTCCCGGTAAAATGTAAAGGGTCGCAGGTGTGTTAGCGGCCGTTCTCGTCAACGTACCTCCGACGGTCTGGTACGGTGGGTCCAGGGTGTGGGACCACCAGCCCTCGTGACGTAGGGGGGGGGGCTCTGGTGGGGTGGGGAGCATGAGACCGAGGTGTGGTGGAGGTGGAGCACAAACCTGAACGAGACGTGGTTGTTGTTAAAGGGCCAAACCCACTGAGGGGGGGGGTCGGAAGTTGTTAAAACATGCATCCTCATAAAACAGATGAAATCGACTGCGATATGAGGGAACGGGGTAAAAATATGATTACATTTTCGGTTGAGATTCTAAGCCTACCGACGGAGGCTAATTAACGTCAACATGCAGGTTTTTTTCAACCTCGAGACACTATTGCATTGATTCGATTTGGATGTAGAACTTATAACTAATAAACAGGATGTTTCTGATATTTTGGCCGACTTTGTAGAATAGGTAAATAGAAGGAGCCCACTAAGGTCAAAAGGGAAAACAAATGTTTCACAAAGTCTTTGGATTTTAGAACAACAGCTTTAGCTCTCAGAGAATCAAGAACACTTTATCTTTCCATCGCTCGAGTTTTGCTCTGTGACAAATTAAAATGCGTGTGTGGCCGAGGGAAATGAAATGTAGGTGACCCTCTTTTCTTTGATTAGATATGCAGTGTTTGCTAC
>NC_044051.1:2617658-2627658 GCF_902167405.1 Gadus morhua | reverse complement strand
CAGAACTACGATAGGGAAGGTTTATACTACGACCAAAAGGGGGCTTGCCTCCGCGAAATGCCGCAAGAAAGCTGGGAGATTTACACCTGACGATGGAAGGTGTAAATCCATTTGTAGGGCAAACCAAACAAATGGATGGCATTAGTTTCAGAATTATGGCAGGACCATGATGACAGCATACAAAAATACATCATCGCAAACACTGAATTACTTGCTGTTACAATATGTTACAATAATAACATAATTAAAAAATCACCATAGTATTTATAATTAAAAAATAGAAGCAAAAACGTCATACGTCAAAACAACAAATCTGCAGTCCATTGTCATTCAAGAGTCTGCACATATATGGGATTGGAGACCTTCTGTGTCTCTCAGTTCTGTATCTTGGGAAGGACAGTTTTCTTGCATTTCTCCTTGTTCGAGCTGTCAGTGTTTCTCTAAGAGGAGGAAGTCAGTTTCGTTAAGACTAAAGGCTTAGTTATGGTTCCACGTTGACACAACACAAGGGGGTTTATGGACCCATTGCGTCCTTGCGTACCCTCCAAAAATGTTAACCTTGCGTCGAGGTGACGCAAGGTTAACAGAACAAAAACAGGTTCACGACTGCGTCGAAGCGAGTGCGTGGTCATTGCATTGCGTCAACGTTGAACCATAGACGAGCGAAAACGTGTTGTTGACTTGTTTTGTTTTCCCGTCTGTTTCTCTGCTTCAGGACCTGATCCGAGATCAAGGTTTGCCGAGGTCAGATGGAGGTAAGTGTTTACATTTTATTTCTATTTTTTTGTATTCTTTATTTTATTTCGGGCATTTCGTTTTTTTCCGACCATCCCTGTGTCTACGTGTCAAAGTTATGTTCTTTTTTTTCGGTTTGTTTATTTATGTTTTCTCTGTGTCTGCTAATGGCCTTTAAAGTTCAGTTGGTTCTGTTTCTGAAGAAATATATAAATATATATATATAGATAAATATATCCTGGGTCCGTGTGTAAGCGTCCTCTCACGTGGCAGATAAAGGCCACAAATCCTGGATTTGATCTACTTTGCGGAGCTCCGGCCTGGGTGGGATGGCGGGGAATGAGAGCTGAGCTTTCTTACAGAAGAGAAAAGCTCTCCATAGATATTAGATGTTATCGCCTCAAAGTTATTAGTCGAAGCCCCAACCACTTTGCGGAGATTGCAAAACGGAGTAGATTGCAAACATTCTGGGATGCAAAAAGGTCAAAGATAACAGGAAAGTTTAACTAATATGTATACGATGTTGGCAATGAAAAATGTGTCCGATGTTGATAAAGAAAAGTACAAATCTAAAACTGATTATGATCACCATTTCATGATGAAATTCGACACTTGTTTTATATAATAATACATACAACTGCATAGAGGTCTAAGGGGTGAATCAAACATTTGGCTGGCACTCACTATACCGTTAATGCGAGTAGCTCACTATAACGCTAATGCTAGTTATAATGCTACGGTGTGTAGCTTGTTATACTGCTAAGTAGAGATGTCCGATATTATCGGCCCGATATTAGCATAAAAATGTAATATCTGTCAATATCGGTATCGGATTTTTTTTGAAAAAAAAAAAAAAATAAAATAAAAATAAACATGGCACTTTTCCCTTAAATTAAGTTGAAGTATTTTTCTTATTTTGCACAGACAATGTTAACATTTGGAAAGCCTTGTTGCATTCAAGAATGCATCCAGTGGGGCATCACAATAACATTAAGCATGTTGTGTTAATTCCACAACAGGAGATATGTAATGTTACCTAAATTAGGTTTGAGGAAAAATAACCCAAATATCGACATCGGTATCGGCTGATATCGGAATCGAAAATTTAGAGTTGGACAATATCGCATATCGGATATCGGCAAAAAAGCCAATATCGGACATCCCTACTGCTAAGACATATGGGTGCTAAACCCCTATAGCATGAAGCTGCTATAGCACTAATTCAAGCATTTAGCTTGTTTACCGCTATGACGTATGGCTGCTAAGGCGTTTAGCTCGTATACCACTATGATGTATGGCTGCTATAGAGCTAAGGTGTTTAAGCTAACATAGCGCAAGGCGTTCGGGTGCTACAGCACTAAGGTGTTTAGCTTATATACCATTACGACGTATGGCTGATATAGTGCTAAGGCGTTTAGCTGATACACAGCTAAAGGGTACGGGTGCTAAGGCGTTTAGCTTGTATACCGCTACGAGGTATGGCTGCTAAGGCATGTAGCTTCTACACCGCTACGGCCTACGGATGCTAAGGCGTGCAGCTTCTAAGGCGTACGGATGCTAAGGCGTTTAGCTTGTATACCGCTACGGCGTACGGATGCTAAGGCGTGTAGCTTCTAAGGCGTATGGATGCTAAGGCGTTTAGCTTGTATACCGCTACGAGGTATGGCTGCTAAGGCATGTAGCTTCTAAGGCGTACGGATGCTAAGGCGTTTAGCTTGTATACCGCTACGAGGTATGGCTGCTAAGGCATGTAGCTTCTACGGCGTTGGGGTGCTAAGCCGCGTCGTGCGCGTACGGGCGAGGCGCGGTAGTGAGCGCCGGGGTGGGGGTTTGGGGTTTGAGGGGGTTGAGTCGCTGGGCTCCAGGGCCGGTGATCCTGTGTGTGTGTCTCTCTCTCGTCCCTCCTGCAGCCCCCCCGCCCCACCCCGCACGCCCCTTGAGGAAGCACCGAACGCGGACCTCGAGCCCCCTCCTAAACTCCTACCCCAATGACATAGTGTTTGATTTTGAGACCGAGCCCCCGTGCCGAGGTAGCTAGGCCTCTCGTCTGTGTGTGGGTGTGGGGTTGTGCGTTGTGTTAGGTGTGTGTTCGTTTGGGTTGTGTTTGTGTGTGCTTCTCACCCCTCACCCCCCCTCTTGCCCCCTCACAAACCTCCCTGTGATGGCGTGTTGTGCACATCCACCACCACTGTGTGCGTCGTTGTGGGTCTGTCGATGCAACGCACACACGCGAGCCTGCTCGTCTGATTATTATTGTGTTTTTGCTGGGGATCCTGCATGGGAGTTTGACTTCTGAGCATCTTTTATTATTTCTCTTTTTAAGATCAGTTGTTACTTTTACCAGCAGCAATTCCTCGCTAATTCCCTTTCAGTTTTTGAGGAGAAACATTGATCAGCCAATAAAAGCTGTGAGGGAAGAAGATGTCTCTCCAAGGTCGGCTGTTATCCTAGTGCATGCAGCAGCACCCGCTAGTGGTCAAAACGGGTATTACACGTGTCACCCCATGAGGTTAGCTTCCATACTGTTGTTGCTCCAAAATACATCCAGGAACCATGAACACAGTCGTCACATCAGACGCAAATCAGGAATCAAATGTAGTAACACTAGGGGCACTTTCTGAAATGTGTTGCCTGGGTTTGGACTCTTTTTTGACAGTTATTAGCGTGGGGCTACGATGGCGTCCCCGAGTTAGCGAACGCATCTTAGCCTTGATGGGCAACGCCGCCACCACACTCCTCACTGCATGTGCCGTGTGACTCTCACCTCACCAAACCAAACGTAGTAGGAGCCCCGTGCCCCCCCCCCCCCGCGCCTCCACCTTCCCGCTCTTTATACTCCGTCCTATTCATTTGGTTTTCCCGCCACCGCCTTTTTGTTTTCAATTAATGTAACCTTCCCCTCGTGCCTTGACCTTATTTCGTTTATTTAAAGAATGTTCTACAACCCCGCCCCCTCCCCTCCTCCCTCATCACCCTCCCCCACCACCCCCCCACCCCCCTTCCCAGGATCCACGGCGGGGCTGTCGGCCACGCCCCCTGCCTCCCTGCCCGGCTCGCTGAGCAGCGTGAAGATGCCCCAGAAGTCGCCGTGTCCGCAGCGGGAGCGCAAGTCGTCGTCCTCCTCGGAGGACCGCAATAAGATGGTGAGCGCGCCGCGCCGTTCGCTCATCAGGATCGGACGATGTTTTTTCCCGAAAAACGTCGGCCGTTGTGTGAAGGAATAGGAAATAATAATTGTGTGATTATTTGCCGTTATCGTTAAACTTTATGGTTTTATGTTGAACGCACTGAAACTGTGATTCCGCTAACTTTGCACGGCGACATGTGCACCGACGCAAGCTGTAGAAACGTGCTAGTAAACAAGTTAATCACAATTTTCTTTTATTTGAGGTACACACACACGGGGCCGGCGCTCGGCCTAGGCGACCGCCTAGGGCGGCAAATGTGTTGGGGGCGCCCTCTGGTGGCGCCCTTAATTAGTCAATTAAAATATACGAAACAAACGGAGAAGGGAGGGGGCGCGGGGGCAATCGCCAGGGCGCCCCGAAACCGTCACCGTAGTACGCAGGACAATGCAACAAGCACACACACACTCACACACACACTCCAAGACAAACACTCACACACACAAACATTTCTATACGGGTACATTAGGCGTCCCAGGCTAGCTAGCGCCACTAGCGTGTGACACGGACCACGAGTGTCCTTCTGTCTAACTGGGCGTCTCTCTCTGCCCTCGTCCAGAAAACTTTGGGGCGGCGGGACTCCAGCGACGACTGGGAGATCCCGGAGGGGCAGATCACTCTGGGCCAGAGGATCGGCTCGGGGTCCTTTGGAACCGTCTTCAAGGGGAAGTGGCACGGTAGGCCTCACCACTCGCACTGATCGCTCCAGCGACCTTTCACTTCCTGTTGGTTCCTACTTAGGTTGGATTCTACTTGTTATTAAAGGGGACGTATCATACCACCGGGTGTGAGTGTGTTTTAGCCGTGACAAGCCGTTTTGAAAATCACCCTCTTCTGACATCACACTTTAGTGCTGGGCGATATGGACAAAATCTTATATCACGATATGAGTAATTTTATATCACGATATGGATATATATCACGATATGGTATTTTTGAAGTAAATTAAAATAATAAATGGCTTAAAATAACCATACTTCACATCAGTTTTTTCTTTTATTTTGAACTTGAATTTCCATGCTTACAAAGGAGTAAGTAGCGAACAATCTGTCATTAACTGCAGTGTCATATAGTGCAAACATCTTGTAAACATTTAACTGTTTTTTCAATGCAAATAACATTTTTTTTTAAAGGTGTGCTTCACACCTGCCTGGCTGTCAGTCAGTGCAGTGTAATATAAAATAAAAATCCTAAAAATATTTTAAATACTAATTATACACTTATAAAATAAAGTTATGTGCTGTGCAAATAGCTGGTGGTAAAAATAGAACTGTTTCTTCAATACAAATGAGATTTTTTTTCAAGTTAACAGGTGAGTCTCACACCTGCCTTGCTGCAGTCAGTGCAGTGCAATATAATATATATATATATATATATATATATATATATATATATTTTTTTTTTTTTCTCTCTCGGTATAAACGATATGGCCAAATCTCTCCCGGTAAACACTTTCATATCGTCCACGGTATGATATCATCATATCGCCCAGCCCTATCACACGTGGGCGTGTCCACCCAGATGTGTGCTGGGTAGATCAGTCTACCAGCCTACCCAGTGGATTGTAGCAAACGTTGCTCATTTATCCGTCGTACATCTAGGTGGACACGCCCACTTGTGATGTCAGAGGAGGCAGATTTTCAAAACAGCTTGTAACAGCTAATCACACTCACACCTGGTGATATAATATGTCACCTTTTTAAAAGGGAAAATATTTGTTGGTAAACAAAGGTGTTGCTCATTCAATATGTTCACTGTCCTCCCCCCACGATTTGTTTAGATTATAATTCTCCTGATAATATTCATAATATAACTACCATATCAAATACCAGAAAACATGCACTGAACCAATGTTTGTCCAAAGTCTTTTTGCAGTCACCTCAGTAGTGACAGAAGCACTGATGCTCGTCCTATCTGCGTTCCTCATGCTAGCGCAGGTGCAACAGGCTAACAGTCGGTGTTGCGAGCTTGCATCCTTGCTCAGCCTGCTATCAGACCAATCTGAGTTCTCTTCATTGGTTGGTGGGGGATTGAACTTCTTGCTTGGTCACATGACATCCTGACATCCTCTGATAAGCAGAGTCGTCGGCCGACATATTTCTCAGTGGCTGGCTCGTTTTGAAACTGGTTTAGTTTCATCCCAAGCCAGAGTACAGTTTATGAAGTGTATATTGTTGTATTCAAGCCACATTGCACTGGAACCAGAACTGCATTTAAAGTTGGTGATACATTTATGTCAAACTCCTGAGCAGGGGGGGGGGGGGGGGGGGGGGGAAACATGTTGTTGTACATCTCTCACCGAGCAGCAAAACGCTATCATCATTTATTGAAGAACAATTATTCTGAAATAGAATAAATAGTCTCTCTGTCTCACTTCCTCTCTCTTTATGGACCTTTCTTTCTTTTCTTCTCTTTCTGCGTCTCTCTCTGTCTGTCTGTCTCCCTCCCTCCCTCCCTCCCTCCCTCCCTCCCTCCCTCCCTCCCTCCCTCTCTCTCTCTCTCCCACAGGTGACGTGGCGGTCAAGATGTTGAACGTCACCGCCCCGACACCTCAGCAGCTCCAGGCCTTCAAGAATGAAGTGGGCGTCCTCAGGTAGGGGGAGGGGTCTCATAATAATAATAAATTAGATTTACGAAGTTCCTTTCAAAACTCAAGGACGCTTTACAACATGGGCTGGAACATAGAAAACAAACAAGAGGGTGGGGGCTGCCCCACTGAATGCTCGGTTTCCATAGGTTCAGAGCAAGGGGCGGGGGTCAGAGAGCAATCTCCTCAACCGACATTGGACCCACTGTCCTCAATGCGTAGTTAACCATAGAAGAAGCCTCAACCAGCTCACGAACCTGCTTCAGACAGTCAGTGGACCTTTCACAGGAAGTGCTTCGGAGATTGTTTGGATTAGGTCGCTGTTTGTTGACTCGGGTAATCAACATGTCGACGTTGTTGTTTCCACATTGCTCTTTCCCCTCCTACTCGCCCACTAACTGGTCATCTCCTCGCGGGTACAGTGAACGAGGGCGTAGGAAAGTATTGGAATGCAGCCTGCGGAGACATGAGCCATGTTATCTTTTTAACATTTAAACTGGGTCAGGCAATTTCAGAGAGAGTCGACCCAGAGTGAGCTTGATTCTGAAAGTTCCCAACTGAAAAAGTCCCACCCCTCAACTCAGGCCCCCCTCCAAAGCCAGGCCCCCAAAAACACATGACTAGCTAGTTAGCTAGCTAGCTAGATTTAGAAATGCGTCAGCCTAGCCTTGCGGAAGACTCTGGTCAGTGAGTGCACACAGGTAGCTAGGTAGTAAGACAGACACAGACAGACGGGCCATCCAATCATTTAAAGAGAAGTTCAACAAAAGTAACAAAAATGCATTGAAAGGAAATCTCCTACCCCAGCTTTAATCTCTCTCTCTCTATCTCTCTCTCTCTCTCTCTCTCTGTCTCTGTCTCTGTCTCTGTCTCTGTCTCTCTCTCCCTCCCTCCCTCCCTCCCTCCCTCCAATGTCGTTGGACCCCCCCTCCCCGACAGGAAAACGCGTCACGTGAACATCCTGCTGTTCATGGGCTACACCACCAAGCCGCAGTTGGCCATCGTGACCCAGTGGTGCGAGGGCAGCAGCCTCTACCACCACCTGCACATCATCGAGACCAAGTTCGAGATGATCAAGCTCATAGACATCGCCCGGCAGACTGCACAGGGCATGGAGTGAGTCGCACGCACACACACACATGTGGACACACACGTGGACACACACACATGTACATACATACACGCACACAGACGTGCACACACGTGGACACTCACGCACACATGTACACACATGTACAAACATGTACACGCACTCGAGCAAACACGCACAAGCGCATGGACAAGCGCACGCTAAATTATTCCTGTCCTTATATTTACCGGCAAATCATTGTTAAAGTAGTTTTACATCATCGTTTTCTTACGGGCACAATGTTATACTTTGAACAACGTGTATTCACCAGTTTGACAATGTGTTTGTTGTGTCTGTTCTAGCTACCTGCACGCCAAGTCCATCATCCATAGAGACCTGAAGAGCAACAGTATCCTATTTTCAAAACTCTACTCAACTACAGTAAGGGAGTCGAGCGGCGGGTCCGATCCATACTGACTACCCCCGGCGGTTTGAATGCGCCCTGCAGAGAAGGGTCTGTAGAGGAGCAATACATTTCCTCCTGAGTCCGATCCGCTTTTACGGGAGCCAATCACCAAGCTGGCTTTTCCCCTCGGCGCGCTGTTGGCTGGTTCAACACAATGACGACAGGGAAGCGACGGCATGCAGCCAATTGCGTAAATAGTCAGTTGAACTAGGCCCGTCGATCACGCCTCTTGTGCTGAAGAAAATGACCGCAGCCTCCCCGGACCGACGTGCAATCTACAATTGAGCTTGGTCTGGCGATAGCCAGGCTAGGTCCAATCTGTCTTCCACAGATCTCTGTGTGACTGTACAAGGCCGTGCTTGGATGGCCTCAGCACAGTGGAGCCGGTGGTGGTGTTAGACCATGGGGCCGACATGGAGACAGACAGACTGTCTGTCTGTCTATCTGTCTGTCCGATCCACTGAACCGTCCTGATCTCTCCGTCTCCTCGTTGCACTTAGTGATCGGTGCGCGACTCGGTCCAGAAGTAATGGATTCTTTGTGGTTGGTTCTTGCGTCCGGGCATTTCACCGCAGGGTTCTAGGAAGGGGTGCGGGGACGTTTCTCGCTCTGATGATAAAGCCTGCGATGTTAGGAAGTATTGTAAGGACAGGATGCACATTCGGGCTTCAGAAGGAGACGACATAGTGGAGACATGGGTGGAACAAGGCGTGGTTTCCTTGACCGCCCCTCCCTCTCCCAGACATCTTCCTGCACGAGGACCTGACGGTGAAGATCGGGGACTTCGGTCTGGCCACAGTGAAGTCCCGCTGGAGCGGCTCGCATCAGTTTGAGCAGCTCTCTGGCTCCATCTTGTGGATGGTGAGTGAAAGAGCTCGCTAAGTGGCTGATTTATGAGCCACTTATTACATACTTTTTTTTTTTAGTATGTAATAAGTATGGAGAGGAAAATAAAAATGTAATCTTTTGCTTTTGAATGTGACGAAATGGACCTGCTTGATGTCATTTTAGGATATTGAATATTCACGTACAATTCTTGATGTGTTTTTTCTTTTTTTTACTTATACATTTTACATTACAAAAAGTATTGCTTAGGCCTAGATTATATACAGGTTGAAAAGGGATTAATAAAGTTGAATCCTCCCACATGAAGTTGCCGGTCACATGCCCTAGCACCTATTGCTAAACGGCATATTGTTGTTAAAGGTGATAGATTACACCACCAGGTGAGAGTGTGATTGGCCTTTACAAGCTGTTTTGAAAATCTGCCTCTTCTGACATCACAATAGGGCGTGTCCACCTAAATGTTTCCAACTGGTGCTATAATATGTCACCTTTAAACTACCCCCCCCCCTCCCCCCTCTCCCCGCTAGGCTCCGGAGGTGATCCGGCTGCAGGACAAGAACCCGTACAGCTTCCAGTCCGACGTGTACGCCTTCGGCATCGTGCTGTACGAGCTCATGTCCGGCGTGCTGCCCTACTCCAACATCAACAACCGAGACCAGGTAGGAGGCGTCGCCACGGAGACCGCCGCACTCGGGGTCGGTTGACCTCGTCGATGTTGAGCTTTCACCGATAAACTTTTCGATAAATCGGAAAGTAGTGACCTGCGATCGAATGCGAGATCTCTCTGTGCGTCTCATAGTATCGCGTCTTTTCGACTAAAACGGGTGCGTTGCGGAACAAAATAAATACAATTGGTTATGATTTGAGGGATTGTCTGGGGAAGCACAGCAGCTAGTTGTGTGTTGGCCTTTTATGTGAGGGGGGGGAGGCTCCTATATTAGTGGTAGAAATATTGGTATTGAGAGATGTAGATTTGATTATACATTTGGATGTGAAATGAGTTTGGCTTTTACTTTGAAAAACAATACGTGGAAAATGACCCCCTGCCCCCCCCCCCTCAGATCATCTTCATGGTGGGCCGGGGTTACCTCGCCCCCGACCTCAGCAAGGTG
>NC_044051.1:2600158-2612658 GCF_902167405.1 Gadus morhua | reverse complement strand
TCTTTTTTTCTCATCTATTTATTTTTGAAGGACATGTTACTGTTATTATAAGTTATTTGCCTACCTTTGGGGAGATGTTTTAAAATACGAATAACCCTTTTGCTCTGGAAGTTGCAGAAGACTTAAAAGAGTTGTTTTGTGTGGGGGGAGGGAGGGGTCTCCACGAAGCACCCCCCCACTTTATATGGGCTCCTTCTCACACAATATTCTGTATAATCTTTAGTGTTTGACTCCACTCACTCCTTCTCTTCCTACATTTAATTTTCATCCCTCCACATTTCCAACTGTCCTCTTTGCCTGCACCTTAAACCCAAACAATCCCAGTTCTTACCCGAAGAACTATCATTTAAAAAAGAAATGGGAGCTTTTTTCACCTGTATATAGCTGTACAAAGGAAATATTGTCCAGTTTGCTAGCAGGCATGGAGATTACAAATGGAATGAGATTTTAAAATGGCGCGACAAAGACATAAAAATGACATTTTGATAGGCAGACCTGAGGGGAAAAAAAGGTTTCAGTGTAAAAAAAACGAAATGATATTTAAGGTTGTATCATATGGAGAAAGAGCTTAATGTATTTGTTGTGAATATCAAAAACTGATATATTAAAGAAGTGCATGAAAACCAATTACATGCGTGTTCACTGACTCGGTGTGGAAACATTAATATGGACATTATTAATGCTAAATTGAATGAATCTGTGAACAAGACTAACCCTTAAACTTACAACGTTTAACGTTTTTATGTTTAATAAGTTATATTTATGTTAATAATTTTATGGATGAAAGTGTCTTCAGAAATATTCTAATATTAATGCAACATTTGAGTACTTAAACTCATGCCCGTTGTTCTATATGGATTTTGACAATAACTTATACAATTCATTTCATATTTTCATTTAAATTCACATGACATGTGATGCTCTTATATGTCTGGTATTGTTATTACACATAAACGTTCATATTCTAATAGTTTTTATTGTCTTTTCTCATATGATTACATTTTACAGACCCAATGTAAGAAATGTCACGAGACCTTTCGTTGTAATACCAAACTTTCCCCAACAGGTGTCAGCCTCACACTGTATAAATGTTTGTTTCAGTTGAGAAATCTAGTTAGTAAAAGAGATGCCAGTGGTTTTTAGTGTTACGTGGGTACTTCGTTAACTTACTAAATACAAACAATATTGTATAGAAGTTGTACCATCAAGTGACAGCTGTTGGCCCATTCCTAACTGAGTATAGTTAGAAATACTACACTATAGTGTGCGCAACGGTCTCATAGTTTACACAGGCCGTTAATTTTAGCTCATTGTCGTCGTGCTGTGAACCAAAATGTTAACGACCACTCGGTGAAGAGAAGAAATTAAATTTCGATTACAAACACAACACGCTTCTCATAGGGATTCACTCCAAATTCGAGTTAAGTTATGATCTGGGCAGCTGGGAAGGGTTGGCTGGCGCCTGTCTATTTGACAGAGGGATATTGAATATATCACGGGAATCTAAAGAGTAAGAAAAGCCCGAAACAAAAGGGACGAAAATGGAGAAGAAATACGCCCCCTTTCGGTGATTGGTAGAAGATCAGCCCGAATTGAACCGTTAAGAAAGCGACGAGAGGAATCACTCAACCGGTAGGCCGATGCATGGTGTCATGGTGGATATCCAAAATTGTATTGTAGATATGTTTATCGTGTGTGTGTGTGTGTGTGTGTGTGTGTGTGTGTGTGTGTGTGTGTGTGTGTGTGTGTGTGTGTGTGTGTGTGTGTGTGTGTGTGTGTGTGTGTGTGTGTGTGTGTGTGTGTGTGTGTGTGTGTGTGTGTGTGTACATGTGTGTGTGTACATGTGTGTGTGTACATGTGTGTGTGTGTGTACATGTGTGTGTGTGTACATGTGTGTGTGTGCAGCGTTATATAAATCGAATATACTGAGGTTTTCTTATGCACCATGTAAGCTACTTTATGCATTTCTTGTAGACTAAGAAAAACATCCAACGAAGCCAAGAAAAGCATTTGTGAAGGACTATGCCTACAGCACATACACATGAATGGTGTATAAAGCTTTATATGGTGAGTGGTCCAATTGTTTTAACATCTAACATCGTGCATCTTTTGATTGCATATTGAGATAAGGTGGAGAATGTGAGGGTATTTTACAGGAGTTACAAAAAAAAGTACATTAATAAAGCTTATTTATACTTCCACCGTGTCAAAGCAACGGTGGCAGCATCTCACTCTGAGTTTCATCTTGTGAATTAAAGTTGCCACAATGCAGCTTTTATGATTTGATCAATGACTACATCTTTAAAACGTTGCCTTTCTAAAGCTTATCCTATGTTATTTTTATTATAAGGGGGTCAAAAGCAAGGTTATCTGTTAAACGCGGTTGTGTTTTGCTTTGTGTTTGAGAGCTGTGAGATTAGATGACGTTCATACAAGGAAAGGGCGGGAAATGATGCTATCTGCCTCTTGCGGCTAACGGCAGCGCTAAAGGTTCACGATGGTGGAGCCAGTTCTGTGGGCTTTATACATAATCGACTTCTATACATACTCTTGATACGTCTTATTTTAATAAAGCAAAATATTATCTTTTCTAAAGGATAGCTTTGTTGTTCAATTGATATAGTTGCTGGATAACGTTTTCTGTTGCAATTCCATGAACAAATTGTACAAATGGCAGTTTTTTTCTTCTTTTCTTTCTCTGTGAGACAATTGAACCTATAAACTTAATTAGAAACTTTAACAATAGGGGTCGAATGGACAGTATATGTCTGTAGAATCAGTTGTATGTGCGCTCAATGCGTAAATAAGGTAGAAGTTTTGGCTCCTAAGTCCGTCCTTCGACATTGACCAATGAAAACGGCCATCACAATCTGTGGATTCATTTAACATTCAACCCTTTGACAAACCAACCAAATTTCCCCTTAATGACAACAGCCACACATTATCTCCGTTGAGGTTCAAGTTTCGGACGCATTAGACTTCAACATGGGCTCCAGATGCTAAATGGGACCCAACAGTGTTGTGTACATTTCAACGTCAGCACAGTCCCAAATATGTGCTAACAGAGCAACCCGGCCTCCTGCTTTCCACTAAATCGATGTTATGCGGCCATTTGTTTCGCAAACGTCTCAATTGTGACACCTCTTTGCATGCTTAATGAACTCAGCCAACTCCACCCTGGGCTGTGTCGATCTCTTTATCTCATCGGCATTCAACACAGTGAGAGAGGAAAGAGTGAGAGGGAAATGAGAGGAAATGAGCGAGACAGTGACATAATAAATAATAGAATTGCTTTTATTCGACATAGCACGATTCATATCAAGATATCTCCGGGTAAAACAAATAGGAGATAATCATAAGATCAAAATTAAATATGATTGATGCAACATTAATCATTTGAAGTGGTGTGTAGGAGGACTGATACTCTGGTCGGCGGCTGTTGGTGTAAGCCTTGATACACGGGTGTGTGTGTTCAGCCATGTGTTGTGAAGCTCAGCAAAGGCTGGGTCACCCAACATACAGCGCCTGAGTATGTGATCTGTAGTGGTGAGTGGGCCTTGACCTGCTGACCTGTTGTGTGTCTGTGTGTGCGTGTGGGTGTGTGCGTGGTACTTCAAGTTCAGAGACGCATCAGGGGGGCGAAGACATGGAGGGAGTTGATAACGAACAGCAGGCTTTTGAGTCGAATTCTAAATGGAAAAGAACAGGCTTTTGAACTGAATTCTAAATAAGGACGAACAGCAGGGTTTAGAATTTAATTTATAGGGGATTGGGAGCTCGCTGAAGCTGTAGTATGGTGATGTTTACTCATCCTAGTAAGGATTCTGTCTGCACAGTTTTGAACATGTTGGACGTTAGTCCGTGATTCGGGAGCTACTGCATGCAATAAAACTAACAGCAGGGCCTTTGAATTTAATTTATAGGGGATTGGGAGCTGTTACGGACGTAATGCGTTGATATTTCCTAGTCCTGGGGAGGATTCTGGCTGCAGAGCTTTGGACATGTTGCACGTTAGTCTGTGCTTCAGGAGCTCTGGTTAGCAACGCATTGCAGTAGAGACTATTGCAAAAAATAACTGCAAAAAGATGTTTTTCTACTCAGTAGACCATCCTGGAGAACACAAAGGAGTTCTATCTGTCTCGGCGATCCTTCCTCCTCTCTCTACAGAGCTTATCTTCATGTGCTCCTTCGATCAGGGGGCTGTACTGGGGATTCAAAAGGGGGGGGGGGGGGAGAGAGGGGGACAGAAATGTGTCTTCCCTCCATCCACTTTTCAGCACCTTGGCTTTCTTTATCAGTTCTCTCATCGTTTGGGGAAAGGCGGCTGAGGTGTCTGTAGGGGGGGGGGGGGCTGAGTAGGGCGAAGACACAGTGGATCTTTATCTAATTGAATGAGGAGAAGGAGGAGGTGGAGAGAAGGTCATGGAGGCTCATGGTCACAAGTCAGGAAAAGCCGGCTCTTGCAATGTGTTACATTAATGATGCAACTCTGTGTGTGTGTGTGTGTGTGTGTGTGTGTGTGTGTGTGTGTGTGTGTGTGTGTGTGTGTGTGTGTGTGTGTGTGTGTGTGTGTGTGTGTGTGTGTGTGTGTGTGTGTCTCAGACTCAGGAGGGTTTTAACAAGAGGGTGTTGTGTTTGTTTTTGTGGTTTTTCTGTCGCTATGGTAGCATACAAACAGACCGAAGGTGTCCGAGACCAGGGCTGTGTCGATCCCCCCCCCCCCCCCCCCATTATCATAGACAAAACCAAATCAAGTCGAGTCTTTATCGTTGCCGAGGGAAAAGCTTAAAAAAATCCCTGGTGTCATATCGCCAAAGAGCCTTCTGTGACTTCCTGTCCTTTAGTTGTTTCTGTTTTGAAAGGGTTTTACCCTTCAAAACATGTGTCGACCTTGGATAGAGTGCGAGAGTTTCGCGTATTCGATTTTAAAACGTTTATTTCTACAGTGGCCACTCTGCAGCAAGTTTTTTGGCACAGAATAATCTCATTTTACAATCATTTAGGCTACTTGTATTCAAAAGTTCAATGAAATTGCTGCTATTAAATAAATCAAAAACTAAACCAAAACGTCACGTGTGTGTGGTTTCACACTGACTGCCATTTAACTCGGTACTTTATCGAGATATTTTCAAAGACCAGCTCCATTAAACAACAAGAGCCATGCGGCGCCGCTAATGGAAAATAACGGGGGGTTGGGGGGGGAAACCTCGCAGTGAAGAACCTCTGCCCCGTTCGCCCTCCAGCACGCCGACTGAACCGGCTCCCTCTGATGCTCCGCCTCCAGTCGCACCAGCTGGGCTAAACCAAGCGGTTCATGAGACGGGGGTCGCCCCGCGCCCCACGCCGCATCGCCTGCTGCCGTGATACCGGCAGGCCAGGATTTATGCAAGAGTGGTGAGGGAAGGGAGGGGGGGAGGTGGGGGTAGAGTGGTAGGGAACAGGCCTTATCCGCCGCGAGGGAGACTTTGAAACCGTTCAGACGAGACTCTTTCCCAGAGTGTTTTAGAAAGGGTTTGACGAGCCATCATGGTGGAGGTGGCGGCGATGGGGGGTCTCTTGGCGGTGAACCGTGCAACCACCTCCATAATGTCACCTGGGCTAGCGCCCAACGCAAGCTCACGGCTGGACTGACTCAGTGAGGACAGCGGCACTCTGAAGGCTCACTTACTGTACACTGCTGGGTGCTAGTACATATGCGGGAAGATCGAAGGCGTAACTCGGGCCGGCTGCCATGTAAAAGGCTTGTCCAGGGATATTTTTGAAAACCGGGTATTTCCGCTGCAAGAAACTCATGTGGAATGGGAGGCCTTCCATCTGCACATTTTCTCCACAGGGGTTCTCTGAACAACATAACGCCGGGGCGATGTTTGGAAAATAAATTGCTACCCGGCCAAGGCTAGAGAGGTTTATTCATTATGAAACCAAGCGCAAACTTCCATATCTGGAAGGTCTCACAAGGCTTATAGACATCTGAATCAGTTCTCAAAGCAGAGAAAACTATCCACTACACACACACACACACACACACACACACACACACACACACACACACACACACACACACACACACACACACACACACACACACACACACACACACACACACACACACACACACACACACACACAGGGTACAGCAGTAAGGCGAGCTGGCACATCAATGCAATCAGTGAAAACAAAGTGATTAGTTAGCTTAAACAGCTGGATGGCACGGAAGAGACCAGTCGCGACCAAAATCCCAACTCAGATATTGATTAAAGTTGTTATTTCGCCACATCAACACAAACTAGCTTACAGACTGGGATAAAGACATGTATGCGAATTATCAAGCACATTGAGTCCCCAGGAAGTAGTTAAAACGGAACTAACGCGACCGAGAAACGAAGTTCAACCATGCAATAATTTGTCTCACGTCGTTGACCACCGAAATATGGTCGGACGTAGGTCATCCGTCCCCTTACACTGTCCTCATGGGACCATACTTATGGAAAGATGTATAGCATACTATGGTCCCATGGGGGACCTACATCCGTCCACAAACTGTCCCCACAGGACCATATTTCGGGAACGTGGTCGGATGTAGGCTCTCTATACCTCCAATAACCGCAAAGTGACGCAAACGCGCTGTAGCCTACGTAGAACTGTAACCTCAGCCTCAGACCACTGTACTCTTTGTGTTTAGACTGTTGTATGTAAAGGCACGGGCCTTAACTAATGAGTGTGGTTGTGATGCAACAACGGGCAGTGCTAATGGGAAGCCTGTAGGGGTCAGGGATCAGATGATTCAGCAGTCCTGATACATAACTTGCTGTAACATTTCACCTTGCTAGTATGTCAGCGTGCACACAGGCCCGTATGTGTCATTATTATCTGATTAATTATTCAGTTGGTCGACCTGGGTACACTCTTCAACAAGTTTTCGATGTCATTTATTTCAGTTAAGCCTTCTTTCCTGTCTGATCAGTTTTTCGGTGCGTTAATTAGTGATGTGTGTGGTTGTGTGGATTGCTTTGGCAGGTTGATAAATATATAAACCCCTTTGAGATCTGTGATTGATAGGTTGTTTTATTTGCTAAAATACCCATCAAAGCATCTCCATAAGCGTCAGCGCACAATATTAACCCTCTAGATTGAATAATAGTTATTTTCTCTTCTGAAAATGAAAGCCAAAATGAAACACTGGATGAGTGTCAGTTTGGCAGTGTAACAAAACAAATACACCCTCAGGCAGTCGTGAATCAACAACTGCGTGTGTCTGTCTGTCTGTCTGTCTGTCTGTCTGTCTGTCTGTCTGTCTGTGTGCATGTATGTCTGCCTGTATGGCTATCTGTCTGTCTGTGTGCATGTGTGTTGGCGCATGGGACTGACTCCCCATTACATATCTATAGAGACCCACAACCAAACTCCCTCACACATTGTCCACGCGTATTTCCGACAGCGAAGTCGGCGATGACGCCGGAATGGAACTGTCAGGCGACGGAGATTGGAAGTTGACAGGGAATAGCTAGGGGGGAGATCCGTGTCACGCTGGCAGAAAGGGACTGGGCCACTTCGACAAACCCATCCGCGCACCTCAGAAGCTCATCCCTCACAGCGATCAGAGCTGACACCACGCTACCCACCGGACTACGTTGAGGTGCTTGTTTCTTGGTTTTTTAAGAGTGTGCTGTCTGTAATGTGGATGTCGTGAGACTGTTGGTGGTGTTCTTTTTCACCAGAGACAGACTCCGTGTGTATGTCTGTGTCTGTGTGGGTGTCTATGTGTGTGAGAACTTGAATGTGTTTCTGTGTGTCTGTGTGTCTGACCAGGACAATCGGGGATGCACCTTTTTAAAAGAGCAAATCTTTACATCAGCTTTGAAAGCAGGAACGATATAGTCTGGTCCCCCATCAGCACAGCAGGTGTCACAAACACATCTGCGTCTAACTTTTTTGGACCAACTGAGAAGAAACACAAAAACACACAAAGAAACCAGAAATGGCCGAGAATCTGTAAACAAAGCAAAATGCACATGTGAAGACCCAGCGATGGGGAAGCAGAGCTTCAAAGGACAGCCTGCTGGTTGCCTGGCGGTGGTCCGCATGCCTCTCCTCACCATGGGACTTCCCTTCCCTACCCTTCGTTTTAAATTTCAAATTCCTTTTCAGTAGTTCTCTATACAGTAACCAACGTAGAGGGTGGTGGAGGCTGCACCGTCACTGTAGCCTGGCTCCGCCCGCCTACGTACGTCCGCTGGGTTTGCGGTACTACGTCTTGGTTTGCGGTATATTCGCGGGTTATCTCCGGCCAAATTTTGCCGGTCCAATCAGCGAACAGAGGGAGTGGCTGAGAACAATGACGTTGAGGTTGTGCCCTAGTTTGAGGTGTAGTCAAACGTTAGCGATTGGTTATGGCAGATCCAGAGTGGCACTGGGCACATCTAATAGTTTTAAACTCCAACACCTTCAAGTGAAATGAAAGTGAAAGTGACTCAAATGAAATGAAGTACGAGAGCCTGGTAGGACCAGGATACCGTCACTGAGGGCGTGCAGCCAAATGCTAATTGTTAACACAGTTTTGCTAGTTAGCTGGCCGCTGGTTAGCCACCCTGCGGCTGGTTAGCTGGTAAGCGACCAGGCCACTGGTTTGCCACTAGGTTACTCATTAGTCACCAGGCTACTGTTTAGCCACAAAGGCACGAGTTGGTCACTAGGTCAACGGTTAGTTGGTTAGCCACCAGGCCACTGGTTAGCCATAAAGCTACACGTTGGTCGCTAGGTCAATGGTTAGATGGTTAGCCACCAGGCCACTGGTTAGCCATAAAGCTACACGTTGGTCACTAGGTCAATGGTTAGGTGGTTAGCCACCAGGCCACTGGTTAGCCATAAAGCTACACGTTGGTCACTAGGTCAATGGTTAGGTGGTTAGCCACCAGGTCACTGGTTAGCCATAAAGCTACACGTTGGTCACTAGGTCAACGGTTAGGTGGTTAGACACCAGGTCACTGGTCGTCAGCCTGTTGGCCTCCTGTCTATTTTCTGCGTTGGAAGGCAAAAAATGACCAATTCCTGGTTTCTTTCTATAGTATGCCCCATATCCTCCTCTACAAAAAATGCCATTCGGGCACTTATGTGTTCGATGGACGATAAGACAAACATTCACCACCAGGGGGAGTAGTTTACACATAATTCACATTCGGCATGATATGTAAAAAAAAAAATTGGGGTATAATTGGGGTATAATATAATCCATAGATTGCCAATGGGGAATTTTGTTCTGGTCTGGAACAGAAAAGTCCTAACACAAGTATCGCTCAGGTAGACAGGATCATTAAGGTGAGGGGAGGCCAGGAGGACAAAGAGCTTGTCCAGAACCCATCTTTTATCCCCGTCAGTAGTGCTAAAGGCAGTAGCGCTTACTACGAGGTCCGTTGGATTTATCCGTAATGAGAAGATAAAGCCCGGGAGGACTCCAGCACAGGTCCGGGGAGCCCAATGAGACAAGCAGAGAAATGGGTTTTAAGTTTGGATTTCGATTCATCGACATTCATTGACGTTTCCCTGATTACGGTTCGGAAGACAGTCGGACAGATAAGGCCAGCTCGATAGCAGAACCCAGTGAACTGTTCCCTGCTGATTTGCGTTTGAACTTTTTGGGATTAATAAACTGCCAGGGAAGTGCTACTCCATGTTGGATTTGATAAGCGGGTGGCAGCGCATTGAACTCTGACCCGGCGTTAATTGGAAGCCAGTTGAGAGAGAGAGAGAGAGAAAGAGAGAGAGATCTATTTGTCTAGTTGTCGTTAGGTCTCGGCAGTGTTCTGCACAAGCTGGAGGCTTGTTTTCCTAGTACAGATTATTATGCCAGAGAATAATGCATCTCGCTAATCGAGTCTAGACAAGATGGATGAATGTGTGGATGAGTGTCTGTCTGCGGCTGAGGATAACGTTGTTACGTTGTAATGTTTCTCAGATGAGAAACAGGATGAGCGGAAAGCAGTTCCGGTAATACTTTATACATGTCGATCAAGAGAGAGCACTGATAAAGAGGTTCTTAGCAGGCAGACAGGCGGACAGACAAGGGGTGAAGAGGATGAAATGAAGGGAAGGGTCAATCGGCACTCACTCTGTCATACATACAGTCACTCACGCACACACGCACGCACTCACTCACTCACTCACTCACTCACTCACACTGTGCAAAGATGTTCAACTGCCGCAGTCTGATTGACAGCACACACACCAAATTACATCAAAACAATACATTTTGCAAAAAACAACCCTCTATCCCGAATGACTTCATCATCACATTTCCCTTACACACCCCGTTCATCACGTGCCAGTCACCTTTCCCCATGCCAAGCTGATTGCAGTATTAGATGAAACCGATTGGCTCCAACCACTTTAATCGCAACACTCGTGAGAGCCAATCAATGCACTGGATTTATTACATTGAATCCAGAGTTACCACGTTGTCCAATCGCAGGCCTTCGCTGAACTCCCTGCTCATCGTCCATGCTTCACTACATTACAACAAACTTACCCTTTATTACATGACATCATGCACAAGTTTAATTTGTTGGTGCGAGTCCCCGAACTCTTGACTCTGTGAGCCTTTCTCATTAATTGCGTATCATTTGTATTGTTCGTTCTGTGTTAAGCATTGACAATGAGGCACTTTAGTGTATAGTCTTGCAGTGATGTGGGGCCAACCAACAGACACTAAGTGCTTGGCCTTATAGACCACGGATGCAACAACATCTTCATTGCTTAATTACCATGCCTTTTGTGTTTTCTTTATTCATCATTACAATGAGGTGTTTTTCTTTGTTTGACATATATTATCTAAATTAAGTCTTAATCACAATGGGTTATGTTTGTGTTCACTTTCTTAATTTATGCAAGTTCCGCAGCACTTGTTTTTAAATGTGCTTTGTTAACGGCATCAAATGTGCGCCGCTCAAGCTTTTAAAAGCCAACTGTCGATTTAGCTTGGATGTTGTGATCATGTAATTTTGTCAAAGTCACCCAGATGAATGTGAGGACTGCAACCGTGTTTATTTCCTTACATACCATCTAAACATCTTAATTTGAGTGATTTAATTATGATAATCGTAGCATTCATAAAACTTCGGAGTACTGTTGCTCAAAAAGCTGAACTTCCCATAGTTTATCGTAAACGTTTGTAGTGAAATCATTAAAACTAGTTCTCGTCCAATACCTCGTATTCAGTACCGCAAACGGCCGGGGGACCTTTAACAGTCGACCAGCCCCCCTACGGTCGATTGAAACCCCACGGCCGTCTGTCTTTCCAGCCATCCGTCCATCCGTCCATCCGTAGCAGACCTCAAAGATCCCTTCCGCCGGCGGCCGGGGGGAGGGGACGATGGCAGGGCCAATTTTAAAAAGTTGTCGGATCGTCGCGGCGCCTGACTGATGTGAGTTAGCGGGCCGTGTCATTGAAGAGAGCGATACCTGTCGGCTCCCACCGGGACACACGGCTTCATTGGTATTCCGGGCCACAGCTCCCAGCTCCACTTCCCGTTTGAGATTCCTATCTTTGATACTGTAACAGAGGCGGGAAGTGTATTCCATTATTTTGCTGAGAAAATGAAGTAAAATAAATGAAATGTAAATGAATCCACGATGGAGGGGCGGTGGATATAGGTGTCCTTGTCTATCCTCTCCTCTAATAAATAGCTCTGCCACGGACTATGTTTCTGTCATAAACAAAGGCTGATAAGATGATTATTTAGCTGCATAAAGCAATTATTAGTGGCTTTGTCAACGGGTGGTGTGGGGGACATGTGGCCGATCAAAGGAACCCACTAGGGGTTACAGGAGACTGTATTGGTGTTCCAGACAAGGATTCTAATGTACGTTCAAACCGAAAGTGTCTCTGGAGATTACTCGACTTACATTTGTTTTAACGTGAGGAAGAACATTTGTCCATAGTCCTCCCTGAAGAACAGAAAAACACATGCATATTTATTCATTGATGTTAGCATTCCTCTTTGTATTTGAAAAAATAAAGTTAAGCAAGAAAAACGCATAAATGCATAAATAAACTAAAGAAAACAAGCTTCTCTATATTAAGAGACTCTTTTTTTTTTTACAAACGAGGGCCACAAGGGGCGGGGGGCAGAGCTGCGGAGGACATGTTTGCACGGTTAAAAGAGACACACACACACACACACACACACACACACACACACACACACACACACACACACACACACACACATGCTAGCTGCGGCAGTTACACCATCACGGGACGCCTTTATCCCCTTCATTAGGCCCGATAGACAGATTGGGGACGATTAGATAAATTAAACAGGCAATCTATCAGCCGACGCCATCGCCGTCCCTCTAATGAGTGGATTCGAGTGTGGAGATAGCGCCGTGACGCACGCTATCCAGGGCCAGCTCTTTGCTTTATTGACGAAGCCGTCGGTGCCGTCGGTGCGACGCGGCTGACCAGGAAACGGGGTACGTTTGAGGCATACTGAACTGAACTGCGC
>NC_044051.1:2532658-2595158 GCF_902167405.1 Gadus morhua | reverse complement strand
CAAACTCGCATTATCTTCAGACACAAACACGCACCATGAACCACCTACCTTCGCGCTCCCACAATATTCCCCACAGAAACACACATTCTCGCATTATCTCCAGGCACTCACTCACTCCCTCACACTCTGCACCCTACCCACCCATCTGATTTGTCTGATGCGTTTTCCCCGTGTTCATAGGTAGCAGCCTCCTGCTTACGTTACTAATCTTTCCCATCTGCCATCTGCACGCCAGGTCTTGCTTCAGCGGCTTCTGTTTATCTACAGTTGGCGATGCCTTCTGAGCCAGAGAAGTCCAGGTAATCAGTTATACACACGTACGTGCGTGTGTGTGTCAGTGTGTGTGTACGTAGGCACTTTTCTATATGCTTTCTGGCAAGCTCTACCATAAGTCCCACAGTGGCCTATTATTATTATTTGCAACAATTTGAGGAGGAAACTTACAAAAGCAGCTCAATCTATTGGTGCTTAGCTCGGCCCTCAACCCTTGCCTGTGAGGGAGCCTATAAGGTTGTTTCAGTGTTATTGACTGCAGCTTCTTTAATAGTCCAATGAATAAGAGCTAAATGAGGTGTGTGTGTGTGTGTGTGTGTGTGTGTGTGTGGGGGGGGGGGGGGGGGGGGGTGTTCTCGGTTCTCCAACAGTTAAGCTAGTGTTTTACCGGAGAGAATCCCTTCATTATTCAATAAAGAGAGTAATGGATAGGCCGGATATTCTCCTTAATTAAAATAATTACGGCCCTTCCATTATTCAATTAAAATTATAATGACGATACGTTGTGAATCCACGTATATTCAATGGATGAGTCATACATGTTGGGGAAAATTCTGAATTTTGGTTATTTATTTAAGGTTTATTTGAATGGGGACCAGGGCCGGATCTACCATTAGGGCACACGGCACTGTGCCCAGGGGCCCCAACCATTCCCAGCCAGTGGGGGGGCACCACACGAAAGAACAATTTTTTTTTTATGAATGTTTGCACTCCACCAGTTCACCATAGGTGAAAAAAAAAAAACGCGGTAGAGATGAAAAATTGATGAAAAATTGACAGTCACAGAAATGATGAGACATCATCTGAGTGGTTTCGCTTTTTTCCTGATTTTTTTTCGGGGGGGGGGGCCTTCAGACATTTGTGCCCAGGGGCCTATGATTTGTTAATCCGGCCCTGATGGGGATGAATACAGAAACAAAGATACGCTTGAGACAGTCATGTTGATGTGTGCACCATAGAGTTTTTAGCAAAAGCTAATCTACGACCCTCGTCCCTAGGTCGGAGTGTTATCATGAAGTGTCTGAACGGGAATGCAAATCTCCGGCCTAATCACTGCTATGTATATGTCTGATTTCCCCCCTGAAGGCAAATGTGCTTCTAGTGCAACGTGCGGTAACGGATCTTCACAGCGAGAGAATATCCAACTTGTACGAGGCTATAATGATTCCAGTACCCCCCCCCCCCCCCCCCCCCCGGCACCCCTCACACTCCTCTAAATCAGATTTGAGCAGCGCCAGAGCAAAACTAACCAGTGGCGCTCACGCTAATAACCGAAGGACATCAACACATGGGGCGACAGGGGGGGGGGCCCTGTCAGGCCCTTCCCACTGATTGGGTTAAAATCAGCGCTAATCACATCATTAGCCAATCATCAGGGGGTATTACATGGCAACGGACACGCCGCCGCCTCAGGCAACGTGTGAAAACAGAGCGGGCTTAGTTATGGTTCCACATGACGTTGACGCAACGCAAGGTGGTGTACGGACCCCTTACGTCCTTGCGTCAACCGCAAGGACCTGGCGTGCGCCTCCCACAAATTGTAACTTTGCGTCCAGGCGGCGTGCTAGCAAGGGCTGTGATTGGTCCGCCCGCTAATACCCGACACGAAACCATAAAGGTTCACGACTGCGTCAAAGCGTCTGCGTTGGTCCTTGCCTTGCGCCGACGTGGAACCATAACTGAGCCCCTTAATACGTACTAATCCACGTATGCAAGCGTGCCGTCGGCTGACATTATCGGACCAGTCCCAGCCCTCACTGCTGCGCCGCCTCGAAGCAAGGCTACGCTTTTTGGGAGGCGGCCTTCATGCCCTTGCGGTGGTCACAAGGCCGGCCCGCCGCCCCCTTGCGTTGCGTAAACGTTGAACCAAAACTTGGTTTTTAGTCACCTTGGAGATTGGGGGCAAAATAATGTTTAAAACGCACCGAAACCATAGTTTTCTTTCTCGCACGCCTCACTCGACCGGGTCAGTCTTGTTACAGAAGGACTCTGTGTCCATCTGATACCTAACCACGGGGTCCCAGGGTTCGCGCGTGTGTGTGTGTGTGTGTGTGTGTGTGTGTGTGTGTGTGTGTGTGTGTGTGTGTGTGTGTGTGTGTGTGTGTGTGTGTGTGTGTGTGTGTGTGTGTGTGTGTGTGTGTGTGTGTGTGTGTGTGTGTGTGTGCAGGTCAACCTTGGCAGTAAATTCATCTCTGAGAGCCTACGAGGCAGCCTTGACCCACGTCCAACAGGTCAAACTGCGAAGAAAAATTGTCTGAAAGTGAGAGGAAATATGGGATTGAGTCCTGCTCTGCGGGGTTCTTACCATAGTTCGCTAGTTAACTATTATAAAAAAAATATTCCAAAATAAAATCAGTGTGTTTGGATTTGGTGTGTGTGTGTCTGTCTGAGTGTGTGTGTGTGTGTGTGTGTGCACGTGCGCGCGTGTGAAAATATAAATATGTCATACTTTCCCAGTTATTCTCGTTTGACACTTGCCTATGATGACTATATTTCGCTTTCGGTAAACACGACCGTCTTTTTTTGCCGTTATGTATTTCTGGAATAATATGCTATTAAGCTGTCTGTCTATCTGCATGACGCCTAGCTGAGCATAAGGCTCTGAAAGACGTAGGAACACGGTGTCGATGACACAATGTTTCTTAAAAACGTCAACAAACGCGGAAAAGGTAAGCGTGGGTACGTTTTGTAATTCCGACGTTTCTAATGATGTCCCTAATTCCACTCTCTGCCACAACACTTCATCATTTGCCGCAGTCCCTGTCAGGCATGGTTGACGAATAACTGATCTTTTTTTACACCTCCGAGTAGACATCTGTAACGACACTCTGCAAAAAGATTGACACGCCACTCACTGCGGAATGCAAATGGTTTTCTTCGTGACGCTGCCTCTCACCAATGGAAGTGTCGAGGCGAATATGAAATGTCCAGATCAAAAGCTGACCTGTGATCTGGTGCTGGGGGGTTCTCTGGTGTAGTCATCGCCTTTTGTTAAAAATGTACTATTCTGTAGAGAACAAAATGAGAGGGCGAAGAAAGGCCTTGTCGTGGGTGGACTGGGTTTAATTATCTTAAGATATCATTTTCAACAAGAGACCAAACGATGGCTTTGATGAAAACGTAAGAACTATAGCTATACTCTGTAGTCATTAAGCGGACTCATCTCTCCTTCATTTAATCATACATGTCTTTAATGAGCAGGTAGGGGTAAGGGTTCTTGGATACATTGAGACTGGACTTTGGTGCTGCACCTGCTGGGAGTCAAACTCTAACCACTGGACCATCCTCACCCTAGGATAACTTAAACTTGGACAGTCCGTACCTGTGAATATAAGTTGCTTGCCTAATGCCCCCACCATCATCCCTCCGTTGCTAAATATATATTACCCTCTTTTCCAGTTTAAAGAAAACATCAAACCGGCCTCGGATTAATGTGTTCCACCGGAACCCCTTTCATCGTTCTTTTACTTCTCAACCAACCCAGATTCATTTTCAAGGCCTCCAGATTCAAAAGACTGACTTCAAACCCACCTTTTATCACGCAACAGCGGGCAGGTCCCTCATAAAGGCTTTGTGACGCCTTCTGCCTATTATTCGCCCGCACGCAGGCATGGCAGACCTCGCTCATGGCTCACTAATTCCCTTAACGATTTACTTTTCTTTGGGAAGTAAATTAAGTAAATGACATTGTTCGTATGGCCTGCATTAATAGGCTTGCGTCGGTAGATGATGATGGCAGTTGGGTTGGGGGGGGGGGGGGGGGGGGGGGGGTGAGGGAGAGGGGTACAGGAATTGCAAAGAATATGATAACCCTATGGTCTGCTGTATGAACACAATTCGTTTTCACTCGCTGCCTCGAAAGACGCATCGAATAATTGATTGAATTACACACGCAATTTCCCTCACCGCAAGGCAATTTAACAGTTGATGAATATTGCATATTTGCAGTGTTAATTCCATCCATGCTTGATCAGAAATTATCAGTCGAGGTAGAAAACACAAAACAAAAACAAACAAAGTGCTGTGGTTTTTAAAATGAACATTCTACCATTTTGCTTTCATAGAGACTGACCTTTTTAATAATTGATCTTCAAATATTAAGGTACTTTATGGATCAAGAGAAATCTAATGATCGTGCAAACTGCAACGGCCCTACTTTGCTAAAGTTCCACCAAGGGAAAGAAACACTAAATAAAAGTATTTACCATTATATGCTTTACAGCGGGTCTGAGGTTATTGGTCGAACGCAGGCGTATCATTTTCAAAAGTATCATCTTAAACCGTGACACATGTGTGCAGCACATTGCCTTTACCAGATGATGAATCACACCAGCGTTATTTAAAGCTTGCCCCTCCACCAGGCGATGTGAAGCTAATGGGGCATTCACGCAGAAAGCATCGGACTCCACCACCAGGCCCAATCAGCTTTGAACGTAGGCTTACAACCTAGCAAACAATACTTTCTTAACGGCAAATGGACTGCATTTATGTAGCGTTTTTTTTTTTATCCAAAGCGCTTTACAATATTATCTGTCATTCAACCAGTCATGCACGATTTCACACACCGACGGCGGAGTCAGCCACGCAAGGCAACAGCCAGCTCGTCGGGAGCAGTCAGGGTGAGGCGTCTCGCTCAGGGACACCTCAGCACTCAGCTAGGACGAGCCGGGGATCGAACTAACAACCTCGCGGTTACCAGTCAACCTTCTCTACCTCTTGAGCTACTGACGCCCACAGATGCACCTGCTGGTTGGGAAAAAAAACAATGAAATGGAGGTTGAGACCCACCATGGCAAACGCTCACGCGGCCTGCCCCCCCTCCCCCCCTCCCCTCCCACGTAATGACATTAGTTTGAGGGCCGCTGCCAGGATGGCGCCGTCACAGTTTACTCTGCGACCGCTCACACTGCACCGTGACTGGTTCATTACCAGCTCATTCCGTGTGTTTTGTCACAGAGTGTAAAATAAGCGTCCCACTCGTTCACCAACAGCAGTGACACGCCCTGAATCGATAACTCATCCGGGCCCACTCAATTAATTTTTCTTTAAAGTTTTTTAATCTTCAACTTTTTTTGGAGGGGGGGGGGGGGGGGAGTGAGTGAGGGAGGGATTGATTGATTTGATTTGGATGCTGTCGTGAGGTGGTCGCGGGAGGCGTCTCTCTCCCACAGGTCTGTAAAATGATTTCTCAGAAGGTAGCAGGCCATGAATCGCATCTGCTCTCTCTTCACGTTCCGTTGAAGCCACCGTAAAGAGAGACCAACCGTTTCTCCCGTTTTCAATAACGATGCTAAGATCATAACGAATGCTAGACTTGGGTGAGAGAATAGAAACCGCTGTGGTTTCTATTGGAAAGCTTTTGGAACCGCGCAGACGATGTCTGGTGCAAAATCTGAGAGCGTTGGGCGTCTGAGGAGTCTGGCCTCTGATTGGTTGTGTGGTAGCAGCACACAACCAGCGAATCAGCGCGGTGTGTGGGAGGGGCGGACTAGCACCACGAGACTAGCGCCACCCGATGTTAAGGAGACTTATTGCATCTCGCGTAAGCGCAGAACGTACACGTTACCGTCTTTTTGGCAGTGGTCTCCGCGGTGTGTCTCAATGACGAGCGGCAGCGAAGTAGTTGGATAAAGGCATATGGCCGTTGGTTTGAGTCTGGGCGGTGTGTTGGCCCCTTTTTAAAGGCCAGACCGCCACCGAGTCCTTAACACTCCCCTCCAGCTGTGGCTCCGTCTCGCCGACGCTCAGCGAGGAGCAGGTGTCTCCTCCCACGCGTCCACAGTGTGATTAATCGGCTTTCTTTTCCCCGTACCCTTGGCGGCTTCACACAGAAGGTAAGGAGCCGCGCAGCTCTTTGGAGACGGGCCTTACATCGTGTGAAACATTTCCCGCGACATCCCCGAGAACAATCGTCTCCTCGGCGCGCTGGCTGTTCGCTTTCTCCCTTCCTTTCGACTTTCCCTGTTCTGGTTTTGTTTTTCCGAAGGGTTCAATGGATTCCGCTGCCAGAGCGGCGGAGAGCTGGCAGGGAGACAGGAGCGCGCCCTGCCAGCTACTCTGGTGGGTGGTCGTTACTGAATAACTGAATCTTTATGTAAATCCTTCGTCGGACAACAAGGGAGAACGCCGACGCCGTTGTGACGTAGCGTCCGATGGTGGAGCGGGCGATGAAAGGGGGGATCCCCGCGTGAGGATAAGTGGGTTGGTCAGGCTAACGTCAGCCCTGGTAGTTCCGGAAACTCTCTTGAATCAACGTTCATTTCCTTGGTCTACAAATCACACTCCGCTAAAGCTCTATAAACGTACCTACAGCACCTTCTTAATTAGCTGCACATTCAAATGTAGGGCTGACGTCTGACTTTAGTAGTTTTACCCAAGGAGCTGGCAAGGGTGTTTTGTCACTTTTGTCAATCCTTTGAAATCCCAGAGGATCAAAACGAGGATCAGAAGTGAAAGTAAGAAGCACTCGGAAAAGCCTTTTCCCAAGGTCCTATATTACACCACCAGGTGTGAGTGATCAGCCGTTACAAGCCATTTTGGAAATCTGCCTCTGTCATGTTGAACGATGACAAAGCGCCCAGTGACAAATCACGCCGAGTTCACCTTACCTGCCCCGGTGACGTTGTGAGTAGGGAAAACACCTGTTAAAGGCCCTAAAAAGCACGAACGGCGTCACAACATTGATGGATTTTTATTCCTATCGTCAGGTTTTGTATCAAAAATACATTTCCCGTTTATCCACTCTGCCGGTCATCTGCGGATATGTTGTGTTATGGCCTGGCGGCGAAGAGCAACATGCATCACGACTAAAACAATAACCCCGAAGACGTTCCTTAATACGAGTCGATGGCGGCAATATGTTATTGAACCATTACGCTGTCGCCAACAAGAGTGTGTGTGTGTGTGTGTGTGTGTGTGTGTTTACTCTCTTGGCCTCGGAGCTGATGAATGAAGATGATCAGTGAGTCCAAGGCTAGTGAAGCATTGTGGGGACGGGAGGGGACGGGGTGATTTTTCAACACGTCCGTGACACTGGAATAATGCGAACGCCATCAGAGTAATGAGGTGATACAAGAGGACCGACCTCGTCTCAAATAAACACACACACACACACACACACACACACACACACACACACACACACACACACACACACACACACACACACACACACACACACACACACACCCCATCGTAGGATCTAATTTGTCTCACTTTATTTGCTTCCCCCAGCAGATCCTGGCCCCTCGGCTTGTATCACACCGCGCTGCACGCACACACGCACGTGCACACACACATACAAGCACGTGCACACTCGCATACAGAGAGAACCACATTTCCACCGTCCAATTCGAGGAGTTTGTTATGTCGAGTGAAAGCTGTCCTGACTTTAAACGAGTGACGGATAGCGGTTGCTATAAATATAAATGCAAACATATGTTTCAGCTAGTTCATTAAAAACATAATTCTCTGCTGCGTTTTCTGTGGGGTTGAGGGAGAAAGGGATTGAATGCATGATGGTTGCGTGAAGAAAAGTTAGAAATAATGAGTCTTTGTGAACATTGTTGGCCCGATACATGTTGAACAGTTTGTGGAGCCCCCCCCCCATCGCCCCCCCCCCCCCGGGAGCTGTCTGGGGTCCCGGCTGTTATTCAGGAGCTTGACTTCAGGATCATTCCTATACATCTGTTAGCTGCAAGCTAGCCAAGTTAGCTCGCAGCAACCTCGACTAATGGCTAATTGCTAACTTGGCAATTCTGGTTGCCTTGTCTTGCAGTTGGTGTGTGTGTGTGTGTGTGTGTGTGTGTGTATTTGAACCGAGCCCATTAATTTAAAAAGCCAGCATTTATTTTTTTGAGGAAGAATTTCACATGTGAAATTCGCAAATCAGACAGTTAACAAATGCGTGAGAAAGGTTTTTACACGCCTCGCTACGAAACCGCTTCAGGAATAACCGGAATAGACTGGAGGCCCAAAGAGCCACTCGGTGGTGATTCCGGTTGAATCCGGTTCCTTGGGCTCTCGTTCAAAAGGTCCTTTTAAAGGAGACATATTACGGTGTTTTCCCAACAAGCAAACATTGTATTTGAGTTCCCGAAAACATGTTTTTGAAGCTGTTTGCTGGAAATGACTTTTAGGAAAAAAAATATATTGCCTACCGCTATTCCCCTCTGTTTCAGTCCGTTCAGAATGCGCTGTTTCTGGTGCCTGTGTAGCGTTTATGCAAATGAGCTGCTGCCCATTGACCAATGAGCTGTCAGACTGAACCACAGCATGGAGGAGAAGGGATTGTTGCCGTTTGCTGACTCCTGGAGCTCTATATCTATATAATATAATATAACAATAATAATATTATATACCGGTATCTCTGTTACTTCCACAAGTAAAGACTTGTAGTGGGGGATAGCTCGGCCATGGTTTAGAAGAATTGGGGGGAAGGAACTTTGGCATTGAATCTCTAAAGAGCATGAACCGCGACATGGAGAAGAAAAGGATTGTACTCCCGGAGCTGAGCTGCCGGACTGCCTCCGAGCTCCCCGCGCCGGAGCTGCCGGACTGCAGTTCGGCCGCCGTCGAAGCCGTCCGGCCGCAATCCGGCAGCTCCGGCGGATGTACTCCGGGAGCTGAACTGGCGCCGAAGCTAGGTGGCAGCTCCGGCGGACTAGCAGCTCCGGCGGACGAGCAGCTCCGGCTGGGGTAGCTCGGCGGCAGTCCGGCAGCTCAGCTCCGGGAGTACGATCCCCAGCTGCTCGTCCGCTGGTCCACAAAATCTTAGCGATGCTCTGATTGGAGGGGAGTGGGGAAGTGGGAGGTAATATTCAAATTTGCCCCCTTCCTACGTAGGAGGGGGCGCCGAAACTGACTCGCTCGTTTGGTAGCTGGAGGCGGGCTGCTTCCAGAAATGCGTATCTCACTCAAAAAATCATGTACGGATTTATTTCAAAGTATTTGTATTATCGTTATTTATGAGTCCTTAGCCCAAGTGAAGGAGTTCAAGTACCTCGGGGTCTTGTTCTCGAGTGAGGGTGCTATGGAGCGTGAGATTGGCCGGAGAATCGGAGCAGCGGGGGCGGTATTGCGTTCGCTTTACCGCACCGTTGTTACGAAAAGAGTTCAAGTACGCGTGTGGGAGCACCATGTACCCACAACAACACCCCAAATCCCAGGAAAAATGCTGTTTTCATGATATGTCCCCTTTAACGTGTTCTCTGTGACGGCTGTGGTCATTGACCTCCAGACAATGAGAGGACAGAGGGGAGAGAGTGAGATTTACAGCGGTTGGATGTCACGCACGCGCCTCTTAAAGATTTATTGCGGTTGGACGCAACGTGCACACATTTTTTGGGAGAGCAATGTTGCTCTGAGCTCACGGTTATTAATCTTTTTCCGCCCAGACAATTTTTCTGTCTTTTTGTACTCCTTATTATTTTTAGTGTTTACCCACACGCACTTGTGTGGATTTGTGCGCACCACACACACACACACACACACACACACACACACACACACACACACACACACACACACACACACACACACACACACACACACACACAGTGGAGACCTCAGGAGAATGACTGGTGTTTCGAAAAGGGTTAGTGCGAACTCCATTTCACATCGGAATCAGAAAGCCAATGCAGCAGCAGCATCCACTCCTATAAGCCGAGTGTATGGCGGAGATTGCAAAGGACTGTGGGTAAAAGCCGATATCATTCACCGCTGCACATTGCTGATTCCACAATCATAAAAAAACTATGATGCAATGGGCAATACGATGCACAATATCGTACCGCCGGTAAGTGTAGGTGACAGTTGATGTATTCCTATGGGCCGGGGTGGGCAGTGATTGCAAAGGACTATGGGTAAAAGCTGATATCATTCCCCGAACGCACATTACTCAGATTACAAAGTCATAAAAAAAAGATGGTGCGATAGGCAATACCCCGCACGATATGATACGGACGCTAAGTGCATGTGAGGTGTGATCTATGCCCCCCCCCCCCCCTCCATGCAGACACTGCAGTGTACTGGGGCAGCGCTGGATGAGGCAGAGCTGATGTGGCTATTTAAGGCCTAATAACCACAGGAAACATGCATGTCGGCATTTCCACTCCCACTCTCCTCCCTTTTATTATTTTAATTTAATTAAATTGATTCCAGTTTAGACGTTCCGTCCAGAATCGGCCCGCGTGTGGATTAAGGCGAATTAAAGACGTTTGACATTTTGATGCGAGGGGGAAATTAAATTAGTGAAACAAATTCCTGGGAAATGTCAAGATGCAAATGAACGCTAGTGTCTAACTGACGTGGCGCAGACACACACACACACACACACACACACACACACACACACACACACACACACACACACACACACACACACACACACACACACACACACACACACACACACACACACCTTGAGAGCATCCCTGACCCCCATCTCTCCCCGGGAGCTTCAAGGACCTTCAGAGATCTCATTTCAAGGCCCTGATTGGGAGATAAGTGTTGCGTGTACACACACACACACACACACACACACACACACACACACACACACACACACACACACACACACACACACACACACACACACACACACGCACAGGTGCACAAGTGGTGATTTTTTTGATGAACAGAAGAACGCACTGAGGCAATCCGATGGATTATAGGATTGTCCCTTTACTTTTTTTTTTACAGTGGATATGAAACTATACAAGGGAAGGGATGCTTAGTTTAAAATGGAACACAAAGCAAAAACATTTCAGGCGTAACCATTTGTGAATCTCATTACTGAAAAGCTTACTTAATGTCATGATATTGCATTTCTGCAGTTTTAGCATTATATATTCGCCACGCAAACGGAACACTTTGCAAACGATCATTAGAGGTGGATTATGATGACCAAGCATGCGTTTGAAGTAAAAAATGTACATTCAGGACAAAGCATTACTGTAATACAGAATGTACAAACGGCAGAGCACAGACAACGTCTTGTCTCCACTCTCCTATCATAACAGGTATTGTGTAATGTTATCCCAGCCTCTTATGGATCCAAGTACCTAACCGGTGCCATCAGCGAGCCCCCACCAAAACGACTCGCGTCCCTTTCAACCCAAGCCGCAACGTTGATCGTCCCAGACGCCCTTTTGACTCCCGGTAAACCCTCTAATCCCGAATCCTCTTCCCAGATGAACAGGGCTCAATCCAGCCATCAATTCCCTTTCAATCTCAAAGCCCTGCTGTCGTGATCTATAAGGAACACCCTTCAAAATCCAGAGAAAATACGACCACAACACACACGCCGACCGCCACAGATGTGGCCGGCCCCAGCTTTCTGTGAGCCGGAGCTTTTAGACCTAAGAAATCGATGTCCCTCCTGATTCTCTCTGTGCACTGCTCTGTGGCTCCTTCTGTTTCGCCGTGCCAGGGAGGCTGTGGCCTTTTGTTTGCGGCTGGTTATTCGCTGCGTGTCTCGCGTTTCAATGAGACCGGAAGCTTATTATCATTCCGTGTTGCCCGGGGTTGCCAGTGATATTAGTTATTATCTTTTTTTCTTGTGGATCTAATTCTGATTTTAAAAAAAAAGTTGAACGAGGAGAATGCCGTCGATTGATCGTCATTGTCTTGGTAGTTTTGGATGAAGTGCGGGGGGTTGTCGGAAGAGAGTCTGCACCCTCTCGTTAGTTCATTGCCTTAAAACCAAAGTGGTGGTGGTGTTGTTGGTTGCCGGTGTCTGGGGATGCATGGTGTCTCTCTGTGAGATCTAAGGTGGTGTTAAGAGGCCTGCTCCAGCCGAGATGAGGACCATTCTTCAATTCAGCTGCTTTCTTAGATGAAGAACACAGATTGTAAAACACATTGTTGGCTCAAAGGAAAGATCCGACATTATCCAATCATAACAAACAGTGTGGGGCAATTTGAAAACATCCCACCCTTGTGAACTTACTGTGTGTGTGTGTGTGTGTGTGTGTGTGTGTGTGTGTGTGTGTGTGTGTGTGTGTGTGTGTGTGTGTGTGTGTGTGTGTGTGTGTGTGTGTGTGTGTGTGTGTGTGAGAACATTATCCAGTGTAAACATTATCCTGTGTGTGTGCAAACATCCTCTGTGTTTGTGTGTGTGCAGACATCATCCTCTGTCTATGTGTGCGTGTGCGTGTTCCTAACCGGGTTTATCACAGACAATGGGAGACAGAAGCAAAAAAAAGTTAATCAGCGTCTGATCAAAATCAGTATGGAGGTTTGAAATGGTTTGAATCATTTTGAAGCGGTTTGAAGCAGTTTAGACAGTCTGAGGTGGTTGTGAAGTGATTTCAAGTGGTGTGAAGCAGTTGGAAGGGGTTTAAGCAGTCTGAGGTTGTCTGAAGCGATTTAAAGCAGTCTGAGGTGGTTTGAAGCGGTTTTAAGCAGTCTAAGTGGTCTGAAGCTGTTTAAAGCGGTCTGAGGTGGTCTGAAGTAGTTTGAAGTGGTCAGGCATATGTGGGGATGTGGGATGATAACCGATGAGTGTCATGTTATGTGTGCATGAATAGGTGAATGTCAGGCAATATTGTAAAGCGCTTTGAATAAAAGGGGTATGTGGGGATGCTAACCCTAATCCTAACCATTGAGTCTGCCCTGCCTATGGATGAGCTGCTGAACAGTAGCTGAATGCTGTTGACGTGTCATTAGGTTGTGTTGAACATCATATCCATAATCAACGGGAAATCATACGTGTGCCATTGAGAGTCTCTGCCACCCGAGTCGCCTCATAGATTATAAGACGGTTGCATTTCAATTAAAACGGGCGGCCGTCCAAAGGAAACCGGATGCTGATATTGTAGACACGGAATTAGACTGACGAATGGGAAATTAAGCCCTCACCATTTTCATGTTTTACTCATTAGTTCATGTTGAGTTCTAATCAAATCCGACGTGTTCAATTAAAGAGATGAGTTGGGGAACGATGAGGTGGAGGAATTGCTCGTTTTTTTTTCCCCCGAGCAGTTTTCATATCGAAGCGTTTTAAATCGCAAAAGTCCTTTTTTGTTTAATTTGCGACTACTGTCGAGAGTGTGTGTGATTATTCTGGGGTTTGTCGGCAGCCGTGAGGGAGGAGGTGTTGTGGAGGCAACAGGAGTCAGACGAGAGGGAGTCTGCGTCTGCTTTTTCTGATAATTGCAGAAACAAACGCAACAAGTAGCCGTCAGAAAAAACAGATAAATAGCATGTACCAAACAAAAGCAAATACATTCAACGCAAAGAAAAAGGTTTTTCATGCCCAATTTTAAATAATTGGTCCATTTGCATTTTGTTTGTTACAACTTGTAGACAATGAGGCCTACCTCACTGTCTGGGTCTGAGAGTTCAAGAATCACCAAATACTTTCCAAAGTTTACCATAAATTAACACGCCATACTTAAAACCCTTTCAATTCCAAACCGCCACTCTGATCCGCCATTTTGTCCCTCAAGAGCGGGAACCTTCTGTGTGACAGCCACGCGTTTCCCCGTACGAGATGCCGCGGTCGCACACAAAATGAAAGTGTGTCTGTGTGTGTGCCTGTGTAATTGCCCCCGTAGGGAGTGCTCTCCTTCAATAACACACTTTCTGATTAGGTCTGGTGGGTGGAGGGGGTGACTCACTGCGGTGACAAGGGGGGGGGGTTACTCTTTATTCCCGGTCCTTTCTAGCCGTGTAATCAAATAACAACACAGCACCCAAGGGAGACGGTTCAACCAGATGCGCCCCCCCCTCCCCTGAGCCAGACCTTGTTCGGCGGGGATAATTGTTTGTACGTTATGGGATGTGACAAGGCGTTGTGGAGGTCAACCCCAAGCCAAGCCATCTGACTCCCCCCTCTGCAGAATGCCCAGAGTCCTTACCGTCAACTCCTCTGTGTGTGTCGGTGGGCTCCCTTCAGCCCCCCCCCCCCTCCCTGTCTTTCTTTTGGCTGATTATTTTTTTACCGCTTTCACTTTCACTTTGATTTGTTGAGGCCCTTTTAAAATACAGACCCTGGCTCGGTATTTTTTCATCGCCGGTGACAAAAGACGACTACAACACTTTGATTTTATTGTTGGAAAAGGAAAAGAAAATGTTTTGTTTAGCGTCTAAACTATGGAGCCTGAATGTTAAAATGCCCATTTTATCTAGAAAAGTTAAGTGCTGTTTTTATGAGTGGAACAGTAGAATAACAGGGAGCATGATATAGTTTTATTGTATCCTCAAGGGCAAACATTAAAGTTCTTCAAAAGGAAATACTTCATTCAGAAATCGATGGGGACGCGATAGCGTTCAGGAATATCCACCATTAACATCCAAACGGTCCTCTGGTGACACAGACATGGCATGTGAGCCGGCTGGTAGCCTTGACCAGTTTCCCTCCATGATGCGTTGATCTCGGTGGATCCTCTCCCCCGTCCTGGCCCTGTCCTCTCCCCGACCCGAACGCACGGAGCCACCGGGCCACCGGGCCTGTGCACATTTCCATTTAGGAGATCTTGCTGACGCTTTTAACCAAAGCGACTTAAGGCTCAATTATGGTTCCACGTCAACGCAACGTAATGACCACGCGGACGCTTCGACGCAGTCGTGAACCGGTTTTGGATCTGCGTCGGGTTTAAGTGAGCGGACCAATCACAGCGCATGCAGGAGGCGCACGTCAGGCCCTCGCAGTGGACGCAAAGAGGGGCCGCAAGGACTTAATTGGTCCTTAAACCCCCATGCGTTGCGTTGGTACGACTTCATTCACACAATCGCACACCGACGGCGGAGTGAACCAAGCAAGGTGACAGCCAGCTCGTCGGGAGCAGTCAGGTTGAGGCGTCTCGCTCAGGGACACCTCGACACTCGGCTAGGATGCGCCGGGGATCGAACTAGCAACCTTCAGGTAACCAGCCAAACCCGCTCCACCTCCTGAGCCACACGCCGCTTTGTAACCTGAAAGACTGAGTGCGATCGTTGTCTCCGCCGCACTCCCCCGGTAAAAAAACGGACAAGTCACAAATTAGCCCCAGCGCGAGTTAGCGATGGGCTCTAAATAAGTTCATCAGATGGGACAGAAAGGTGAACTTAGCAAATAGCAGTGATCTATGGTCCATAGAACACTGCTATTGGCTGATTGAATTAGACCAAGGGGAGGCGGAGGATCCAGGGGTTAGGCTGAAGGTGTGAGGAAGCCGGGCACGACCAGAAACTCCACATGAAAACGTCTTTCCCGGTTTTCCGGGCCATAAAACTTCTCGGATAATGTCGCGGAACGTGATGTATCGCCTCGCTGCCGGTTCATAGGCTGTTACAGGATATGCACGGAGAGTACATCATCGCTCTCTCCTCTATCTACAGACGTCTTAATGGATTGATCCGTGATTCCCAAACCTTTATTGGAGCTGTGCCTTATCCCTGGTCGACGCCTGGTGGAATCATCGCATTAATGAAACAAGAAGCCCAGACGGAGACTGTGTCGCGCTGGAAGAGTCGGTCGCTTCAGTGGGTTTTTAAGGTCGGAAACCTCCATTACGAGTCGAGGGGTATCCAATTATAGCTTTCCTGCGTTCTCTGAGAGAGGAGGAGACGGGGAGAGGGGGAGAAAGGGAGAAAGAGGTCGAAATATCCCACGAGGGGGTATTGGTCTTGTACCTTTCGACAGTCATCATCTATCACAGAGGTCTGCTAGTGAAGGCCTGAATATTAAGTGAGGTCGCTTTCACTAGATCCACCCCCACCCCCACCCCCCCCCCCCCCCCCAGACCCCCCGGGGACAGATTGTCAGTCGTTTGTTAAAGTTTGTATTGATTTTGGGTTCATCAATGAACAGTGATCAGCGGACAGCAGCCTCTTTGCCGACTTTTAAACAAGAGTATGGACTTGAGGGGTTCCTCCGGGACGTCTGTTTGAAAGGGGGGGGGAAGCAGAACGCTCAGAAATCAAACCCGTCCCAAAAATGAACATTGTTTTCTTCTTGTTTAAATTGTGGTGTATCGGAACTGACCCACGTGACCAATCACCGCGTTAAACCTACGTTAAATACGCTGGGTCGATCCTGAGTGGGCCAACGCTTTCTACAGTAGCCAATTGGGCGATGACGTCTCTGGTTGGCGGGACAGGTCCTTGAAATGGAAGTCATGAAGGCGGAGCCTGCATGACCTCCGTATAGGGCTTATAGGCTATAGTCCCATGCGGCGCTTGTAAAAGCCGAACAATGCGCTCTTAAACACGGGAAACAATTCAAAAAGACAAAATAGGTATTAAACAGCCAACGGCTTGGCTGTTCTCACACTATGCAACAAAACGTACTTTTGACAAAATTCTTAAACAATCAATGATCAATCATCGATTAATCAGGCCCTTCCTTAATTGGCTCTGCTCAAACGTCGGCCGGCCTTGTTTAATCCTGGCCGTATTGCCTTCCTAACGCACCGTGTGTTTACTAGCGGCTGTGTATCTGATCTCCCCGCTGGCCTTGCCGGTTCTTCTTCCAAACAACAGCTCGGGGCGATTTGGGAAGGGGGATATAACTCCAGATTAGAGCTGGGCACTAGGTTGTTTATTGCTGTTACTGGTATCCCTTTGTATGCACTGTTGAAAGCGCTGGAAACAAGAAAACAAACGACAACATCGTTTGCATGCTGGCTGGCTACTTAAAATACCGCAGTCAGTCAGTTTTATTTTATTGCCAACTATGCCTTGAAAAAAAGATAAAGTATGGTACATTTTGTGACATCTTCACAAAGAGAGTGATCATTAAAGCTATTTGTACCGCGACCGAAATCATGGTCTTTATTTTGGCTCTAATGTACCAAAGCTTTGAAAGTGTGCCATCCCATTCCACATGAGAATTAAACAAACAGATGAATAAACATCTACAAAGAATACAGAGTAGGATGTGAGCCCGTTCATCAACACACTGGTCAGGCCTAATGTGCACCAACGAAGACAAAACGCCAAGAGATGAGGATTTCTGAACATGTAGATTAATGGAACTTCATGAACGAGTCCACCACCATTTTGTCCCTCCCCTTGTGGCTAGCATTTGCCTCCCAACCAAACTCGACTCTATTTAACAGAGGAAAAGCAAGTTTGCTTCTGTGTGTCAGAATGTCATTTGGAACTTAACATTCTGACTCTGAAAGTAAAAAAAAGATTGTTTCGGGGGAAAAAGAAGGACAAAGAATAATGACAATTAGACTGAACAAAGGCTGGGGCTGATGATTAAATCATTATCAGAAATGATTCTCCTGGACACTGAGCAAGGCTGTTTTAGGACATTCAACGACTCTTGTTTTTATGGCGATTAAAAAAATAAGAGTTGGCTCAATAAAAGAAAGAAGAAAGTATTTCACCAAGATAAGATTTGCTTTTCCAATTACAGAGAATGCTTATCTCCCGAGGTCCACAGTTATAACCCGATAGGCTTTGGGATTGGCCAGAACAGAGGTCCTTAATTTTATGCTAAAAGATATATACAATTACCACATAGTTCTTCATTCTTTGAATGCTCATCAAAACCTGAAATATTAATGAAGGTTTTTGAAGAGGACAAAGAAAGGACCACAGAGTCTGCCTGTTTGCTTGGTTTGTCCTCCCTGGGTCTCCCGTACACCAGGTTTATGTTATCCCTGGGACGCGATGTTAGTGTATATAAAGCCACGGTTAATCAATGAAATGCTCAAATGGACATTTCTGTATCTGCTCAGGAAAGGGTTATCCAAGAAATGGACCCCAGCATGCATTAAAATTGTAAATGTTTCATGTCTTAAGATGTTGTAAACTGTTGTAAAATGTTGAATGTTGGTCACTGCCATGCCACGGAGGGATTCAAACCTAACCAGGTAGTCCATGTAGGATTTTAAGAGCAACAAAATCAGGCCAACATCGTCCTGATCCTCGTTAGTTTGAGGAATCACCCAGAGAAAGACGGCGAACAAATCCAGACATCTTTTTAAAGTTTGAACGAATGGGAAGCAGAAAAACATGGCCGACAGGAGACAACGTTTGTTTTTCCATTTTCTATCAATGTATTTTTTGTCTCTTCTTCGCTATGTCTGTGTGCCTTCCTCTCCCCCTTACCTTCACAAAAAAGAAGATTGAGAAAAATCAGGCGGGCACATGCCAATAAAACAAACAGTTTCCTGCAGATGTCTTTCCCGACGCTGCGGGCTGTAAACTGTGTCGTCAGGCAGCCCCGAACCGAACGAGACACTCAGTGAGTTGTGTGTCTGCAGCACGTTCCACTCCCTTGATCACACTACACAAATTAAACACAAATCATTAGGCGCGCTCCGCACACGGCGGAGAGGAGTCGTTTTCTCAGTTGTTTCCACGTGTCAATAAATCACATTTTCTCCGACCTACTGTGAAATGAACGTGTGTGGTTCTTTCACGTTTCTGTTGTGTTTTGTATCGACACTGGTTTATCACAAGCCCATTAATTCCTGACGGATGCGCTGTACATTTTCAGAGCGTGTGGCATGGGCATGCGAGGAGGGGAAAAAGATCCAACTATTGATCAACAGATGAAATTCATGTTTGTTCGCAGAACCTCCGCTGACGTACGGAGTCAGGATGGCAAGTCGATTTTTGGCCTCATCTGGCATTCAACCGTGTGTTTCAAATGCAGTCAACTTCAACACCAGAGTCCAATCAGACCAAAAACAGCTGTATTTACTCACTTGATTGCGTTTTCCTGAGCACATAAGTACATAACTTCCACCACTATCTCCCTGTACATGTGGACAGCATATGACCGCACGTCAAATTTGTGATTGGAAAAAGCCTGGTGGTACAAATTGAAATTGCTTTCTCGGCCGTTGGTGCAGAGGTGTTTATTTCTAGAACAAGCCTCCTGATTGGTTGTATTTCCCCTGCGAGTTGAAACTACCTCCCGGGTAGGTCAAGGCAATGGTTTCCCATTAGCTGCTTGCTTACATTTCTCTCTAGTTAGCTATTGCCCAGAGACTCTGAGCATAGTCTCACAGAAACGTAAATGTAACCGTTTCTGACTTGTGCCTTAACGTAAACATCTTTATTCACTGAACCCAACTAGGCCAATTTGTATCGGGAATGGGGGACTGGGTCATGCCGGGCGCCATTTTATGAGGGAGAACCAACAGGCCAACAAAGGCAGTGACCTCTAAACGAGGCGCCTTCGCCATAGCGTTCAACACGGTGTGCCCTAGGACTGCTAGATTATGGAAAAAATCATGATCACGATTATTTTGGTCAATATTGAAATCACTATTACTCAAACGATTTTTTTTGAGTTTGAAAACATGATGCATTTATTCAGCATTTCTCTCCGAAAAAAAAGCTTTCTAACTGAGAACTTTTAAATTTCCACTTCAAAAATACACAAAATTGATTGAATAGAAAATGTTCAAATCAAAAATAACATACAAATATGTATCCAGCTGTTTCTATACACAGCTGGATACTGTTTATAGAAATTGCACAGCCCTGGTGTGAGCACAACTTCAATATACCCTATGTATGCTTTACTACTGCCATTTCATTGATCGTTTAAGGAACAAATAGTCTTTTTTAAATCCCTTCGGGAATGTTGAAGCACTTTAAAGAACGGTTTCTTTATGTTGGTCAAAACATGTTTCTGAATGTCTCCAGGCAAGTTTCGAAACGTATGAATATGTAATGACCGTATTCAACACGTAATTATTAACTGATTAATTAAAACGTTGAATCACACAGCTGGGAATGGCGCTACCAACGTTTATGATGCGTTATCATGCCATTTCCTGATGGCTACATCGTTTGTGTTCTTTTTTCGTGTTCATCTAAACATCTGCAAATGCCTGGAAATTCCTTGTTCCTTTTCGGGTTTACATAAAAAAAAATGTCCTTCTTTAATTTGTAGCCATTGATCATGTAGATAAGGTTTACTGTATCGTGCAAATACATCTAATAGCATTCTATTAGATGTATTTCTTTTAGAAATAGTCTCCCATCAACTGGGGAGACGAGTGTTTCTCATGGACGGACGTATGGAACCTAGTTCCTACTGGTGACCCTTGACCCCCCCCCAACCCTGCCACCCCACTCTTTATACCCGTTCTGTCTTACACTCAGGAAGGGTTGATAGAGTGGTGACGGAGGGCCCTGTCTTTGGCTCAACGTCACAATAATGCTCCTCTTCTCCGAGTGACCAACTCTGTGGACCGACTCAGAGTCTATCTCTGTCTGTCTGTGTGTGTCTCTCACGCTCTCTTATTCTCGCTCTCACACTCACTCTCTACACTCTGGCTATGGCGCTTCCGACAAATGTGCACGTGCAGGGGCGGCTCACCGGGGAGAGCGCGTACCATGTAGGCTCAGTCCTGAACGCAGCCACCCGGGTTTGAATCCTGCCCCTGTTAAAAAAAGAATATTAATGACATGCAAATAGTCGCTCTGAAATTGTACCTACAACACCTTTAAAAGCTCTCTCTGTCTCTGTTTCTCTGTCTCTCTGTCTCTGTCTTTCTCTCTGTGTCTCTGTGTCTCTCTGTCTCTCTGTCTCTGTCTCTGTCTCTCTCTCTCCACTCCGTCTTGTTCTCTTATTTCTGTATTTTCTCTCTCCCCCTGAAAGTGAAGGCATCAGACCTTCTCCTTCTGTGTTCCCCTTCCGGCGGACGTCGCAGTTGTCATCCTGAAGAAAATAAGTTATGAGAAGAGGCAGCAGGACGGGGGCCCCTGTGAACGCCCCCAGCGAGACCCCAGCCAACGCACGGGCAAATCTAATCCATCCTGCGTCTCTCTGACAGAATACGGTTCACCGTCTGTCACGTCAAACCCGCCGTCCACTCGTGCTTCTGCCTGATGGCTCCTAAAGTGATGTCGGCGTCTCCCTTTGTTTGGTCTCGGGCCGACGTGAGGAGAGAGACTGCGTGAGAGAGGGGGGGACGGACTGCGTGAGAGAGTCTCCCCCCCCCCTGTCACGCAGTCTCCCAACCTCCTCATGTCGGCCCGAGGGGGGGAGGGGGGGAGGGGGGGGGATGGAAGATGTAGGTGGGCAGGTGGACTAGTTGTGATGCTGTGACAATGGGATCGTTTCAATCCGTTTTTTTGCAACTGCTCACCAGAAAGGAAATTAAATGCAGGATTTGCATACAGAAGATGTTCGTTTCCTTTGTCACGAGTAACTCATTAAGGGCTGCAAATTAGTTTTTTCAAAGACAACATGAAATCACACTTCATTGAGAGACTTATTTCCCAAACTATTCCACCAAATCCACTCAGGATTTCAAAAAGTATGAAACTTAATTTTGTGTACTTTAATTGGGCTGTTCGGTTGAAATTAGTTTTCCTAATTAAACCGCCAGACCATTACATTTCCCTGAAGTCAATCTAGATGTATTAATTTATATAAGGTGAATCATATTTCAACTGTTATTATTCTGGGTTAGCTGGGTTCAAGGTCCAGGGGTCACGTTAAAAAGATCCATGCAAAGACTTTGGTCTTCAGCATCCTGAACTATAAATTGAGTTTATTTTGAACAGTCCATACAAATGATTAATAATCAGTAAGATTGGTAAATTGTATTCATGTATTTTTATTGTTTTTGTATTGTTGGTTTTCGCCTATGATTCTTCCTACAATTCATGAATGGTGTTTTATTTTAAATGTTTTATAATATGTAAAGGGAAAAATCTAATCACGGAAAGACAAAGAGAGAGCAGGGACTCACTAACAAGGCATCAGTGAGCTCTTCAATGCAGAAACGTGACACGCTGTTTCATAAGAAGAGCACACAATGAATTCAATACATAATTTCTATAATTTGTATAAATTATAGTGAAAATCAGAAAGCCGGCATGCTATCTTACTTTGCTAGGCTGAGACGGTATTTTGTCCATAGCATTACATAATACTTGAGATACGAATCTAAACGTCTTGATAAAAGGACTTTCTTCCAAAGTCACGACTGCACATTGCCTACGACTACCCCGGCGACGCTACAAAAGCACAGAATCGTATCGTAATTCTCCAAGAATTGCACAGAGACCGAGAAATACATATCCTGAATGCTTTCCTTACGCTCTTGCACTCCTTCTAATGCATTCCTCACACTTCTGCAGCGGCCCAGAAACGTCTTCGTGTTCAATGCATCTTTTATTCTCCCTGAAGTCAGGCTGTCCTCCTTCCAAACAGACAAGTCTAAAAAAAAAACTCGGCAGAGCTGAGACAGAACTCTGCGGTCCGTACGGGCTCATCGTCCACCAGGCCGTGAACAGACTGAACCCCAGGGGGGGGGGGGGGTCTTTCTCAGGCTGAGCATGCGTCTTGTAATGTCGTAAATCCTGAATGAGCCAGTGGGTGTATCGCCCGACGCTCTTTATGCTTATTTATAAAGGCCTCAGAGCGTAGCATGAAGATGAGGGGCGGGTCGTCATGCAGCAGATGGACACGAACAAGGGCTGTAAAGGGAGGGGTGTTTAAAGTCTAGTGCTAGGTGTGTTTGGCTCCCACCTGAAAGGTACTGGGTTCGATCCCCGGTGTCCTCAACCTACCTGAGTAAGATGACTTAACCCGTACCTGCTTCGTAAAGATATCCCTGAATGAACGGGCCGTGGTGGCTCAAGAGGTGGCCAGTGGATAGAAAAGCGCTGTATGATTGCAGTCCATTTACCATTTAACTGGAGGTCGCTTCCGATGAATAATGACTAAAGTAGGTCAAACGGTCAGTACTGAAATTGTGTCGTTAAGAATCTCAGGATGTTTCAAAGCCACAAAGTCAAATGTTTCTCAAAGTCTTCCCCAGCTTTGAGAAACAGCTTTGAGAGACAGCTTGTCTCACAAATTTCGTGCTCAGATTCCTCACACAGATAAAAATAAACTGATATATGTATGTATGTATGTATGTATGTATGTATGTATGTATATATGTGTGTATATATATGTGTGTGTGTGTGTGTGTGTGTGTGTGTGTGTGTGTGTGTGTGTGTGTGTGTGTATATATAAAAAAAATCCCTTTTTCGTTGGCCTTCCCATATATTTTCCTTTGAAGATGACGTCTGGACTGATGACTCAATCAAGGACTGTTTGATCCTCATATAGTTTCTTCACTGGCCGTGAGAAAATAAATCAAAGTTGGAGCAAATAAGTTGGAGCAAGTTCGGGACATTCGGGTTGGGAGCGATTTGGGAGCATTCAGGAAGTTTGGACCGTTCAGAAGGACTGTTTAAATAAAGACGTGCCCCCCCCCCCCCCCCTCCTGGGGCTAGGGAAGGTCGGCCAATGAAATAACAATAACACGTGGGTTATTGCTTTCCGGTGGAAATGCAATCATTGTAGCCTTGGACATTTTAATAAAGGCGCGGACGCTGTGATGAGATCTGTCTGCTTTAGAAGCCCTATGAATATAACTGTGTATTTACCGTATTAATGCCACCCAATCCCTTCTCCGGGGTCTATCGTAGGGGCTAAATTATGCTCAACGTCTCTGGCTGTCGCGCCCAGGGGTTTGGAGTGCTAAGTCTCGCAGAATTGCGATCTCTCTAACCGTTTGTGAATCCAGCCTGGGGAACGACTTTTTCTATTTTTTTTTGTTGGCGTCAGCATTAAAAGTTTTTCTGCTGTCTGCCCCATCACTTAAATCGCTGACTCTTTTTTAATGACTGTGTCCATGGCTACTGCTCTTTACTTAACGTTTTTTTCGTCTGATGAATATGTAGAGTGTATGTGCCCGGTGGTCAGTCGAGGATTAGTTTTTTGAATGTTGACCTCATGATTTTGGTTCATTCAAATCCAATCTTATTCAATTCAGACCAACCCACGCTGAAACGGATCAACGCAAAGAAAAGGGTACAAGAGAGAGTACAATCAGTCGGTGTCACCAACCAGAATCAGAATCCGATAACCTAGGGCACGAGAACTTCATCATAAAAGACGCCTTTATAATCCTTTCACCGTTATTATAGATTATACAACACTGTGGACCTGGCTTGCAGTTTCAATAACTGTGGACATTTGGAGCTCAGCAGTCGTCCTTTGTAGTATGGAAACGGGTCGTTTTCATCACTGCAAGCCTTACTCCTCCAGATCGTTCCATTGTATGAAAGCACTGAAAAGGGGCTCTGTGCTGCATAAACGTGAAGGGTGAACAATCTGTTGAACTGCCGTTCCCTTCAAGTGGGGCCATGTACAGTTGAAGTGCACCGAGTTTAGACAGGAATATATAGACCACTAAAGCATATATTAGCGTTGACTGTCATTGGCCATATTCGTCATATCCCGTCGTCCCACCAAACAGTCCTTGGGATTTCGGGGTGTTTTTTGTCGTTGGATGATAAGGTTGATGATAAAGTTGTGGTAAGGGATAGTTATCAGATTGGGTTTACATTGATTTTGGACTGTGGATCATTCAGGACTTACAGCCTGGACAATTCTTCTTCCTTTGTAAATATGTTGCAGAAAAAGAAGACATTAAAGCTACACTTGACGTTTTACTTAGCTGGAAGCAATTGGTCCTCCATAGCTTTACTGCCATTGGCTCAGTCTTCTTCTGGTTTCCATGTTGCTACTGGTTACGTTCCTCGCTCAGCCAATCAGAAGGCCTTCCCACCACTGCACACCATCAACCGGTTGCCATGCTGTGGGGTGGAGCCGTGTTTGCAGTGGGATGTCAATGTTGCCATGACAACAAGCTGTCGTTACGGCTCTCAATCTTAAGTAGTCTCAGCTAACCGCGTTCAAAAGCCCCGTTTTATTAGGCTTTTATGTCATTAGCGTTTTTCTTTCTCTTTAATTGTATTATCTACAGCCTGCATAAGCTACTTATTAATTCTTTATTTTTTCCAAACAGATATCCCATTCTTAAAACCTCCGTCTACATTATGGTAACGTTTCACACAACACCAGCCCCCAGACAGAACGTCTTGGGGCAATAATAATTATTGAACAAAGTGCCTCCACTTATTTCTGCTGATGGTGTTAAGACCTTTTCTAACCAAGTCAGTGTGTGTTTGCGCGTCCGTGTTTGTTTGTTTGTTGGGTGACTTTTGTTTAATCATTGCGCTTAACGCATTCCACTGAGGTGTTTAATTCGATGACATGACCACGCTGGAGTCAGACATCTCTGGAGACCGGTGAAATTAATGGCGCAAGTCATAACAAAACAGACTGCAATCACTTTTTAATTGAAACATGGAGCTCGAGGGTGGGGGGGGGGTGTACTTCTGCATACGTTGTACCGAGTGGCCTGCAGTTGTTCTGATTGCAGGCGACCGGTGCTCCCTCTACTTATCTTAACCCCTCGGCCAGACTGCTGTGCAGCCCAAACTTCATGAACGTTTGTCTGAATCGTACGATGACTTGTCCCGTGGGAATGGCTTGTTGTGAATTTACTGGGGTGCTATTAGTGCTATACACTTAAGCTATTTGTATCAGGTTTTACGTTATTTGTATTAATGGAATATAATCCATAAGACTTTAAAATTAGGATATATTAAATAATTAATGACATTAAGTGAATGCTGTAATATGCATTCATTTATATCATTAGCAAATGAGTTAGGGTTAACCCTATCCCTATTACATAATCAATCAATGATTACCTTTAGTTAACATGAACACCATTAGTAAACATGAACATCATTAGCAAAGTATTACTAGTCTAGGCCATTAGTTAACTGTTAAATAACTTAGTTAATGCTTAAACTGCATTCACTTATTTTAATTCAAGTCAACTGGTAAATCTCTTGTCACTGGCATGAGAAAATGGAAATCAATGGAGAAAGTTCCAAAGAAATGAAATAAACCAATGTTATCAAGCTATCTATATTGACACAGACCATTGGTATCAGGATCTCAATACCCTAAGGGGGACCCTTCAGCGAGAGGGAGGGGTGTATGCTGGTTAGGGCAGGGGTTCCAAGCCCACTTCAATAGCTCTAACGTTTTTTGCGGCTTACAGCTGACCTATATATTTTGGAACCCAACCATAACCTACAAAAAATAAAAATAAATCCAAACATCATTAATTGGATATATGTACATATACATATTATAGTCATGATAATTTGTTACCTAAAAATTGCAATTATACTGTTTAAAAAAAATAAAAAAGTAAAATGAACATATGTATATATTTTTTTACATTTTTTATGATTTTGCTGCCCAGGAGCGACCGCGACCCAGCGATTGGGAACCACTGAGCAACAGGATGATGGAGGATGCCCCTTTATTCACACACCTGCATCCCCCTGGGCTCACCGGTCTCAGACAAGGCGTATAGGTTTGGTTGCGCTTGAATATTCAGTTTCAATCGGCGGCGAGGCCAGCCTCACTGGGCTTCTCCCGAGGTCTTCAATGACACTTAACAGAGGATGTCTCTCGCAAATGACCCTCTTAGTGGGACATTCTCCGGCTCGCCCCGTCGCGGAGCCGGGACTACGCTCACCATCGCAGGCAGGGGGAGGTAATGAAGTGTGTGTGTGCATTGGAACCTAATGTTCTGGTTTGGTGGTAAATAGGCATTTTCGTTTTTTTTTGGTAATTGTTTGTTTGTTCGGGAACAGACGCCTCTGAGATTTGTTTGCGGGCACACGAGAGAGAGAGAGAGAGAGAGAGAGAGAGAGAGAGAGAGAGAGAGAGAGAGAGAGAGAGAGAGAGAGAGAGAGAGAGAGAGAGAGAGAGAGAGAGAGAGAGAGAGAGAGAGAGAGAGAGAGAGAGAGAGAGAGAGAGAGAGAGAGAGACTTAAGTTAGAAAACATTTAGGACTTCTAAAGGTGTGGTAGTTACAATTTCAGAGCGATTATTTGCATGTCATTATTATTATTTTTTATGCTTTTACTATAGAGTGAGATAGAGAGAAAGGTATGGGGGGTAGAGGGGAGGACATTTGCAAATTAACAGAGAGAAGAAGAAAAGGAAAGCAGCTACGAAGTGCATTTAAGTTAAGGGCCCTTTTAAGGGGAAGAGAAAATTGTAATGGAGGACCTTTAAAGAAGACTTTTTGCGGTGAATAGTCAGATTTAAGTTTGAACCAGTCCCTTTATTGAATACTTTCCATCGGTGGATTAGTGGACTTCTAAAGCCTCATCCTCTAGATTTAGTGAGGAAGGAGCTGTGAAATAGTTTTTTTGTACAGTTGTTCCTTTTTCTGATTAATCAGACAAGTTAGTCAGTCAGTCTCTACATTAAACGGACTGGCTGTGTATTTAGGAGAGTAAATATACGATGCTGTAGTGATAGTAGACCTCTTTAGAATAATTTGAATACTCTGAATGTCTTTAAAATTTTTATTATTCAAGCCACTCGCATGTAAGAGTAGACAACATTTGAGTGTAGGCTAGAAGCGCGATAAACGTCCAAGAACGCCAAAATATTCTCTATTTTACGTCATCAACAGTTCCTGTAGGTACATCGTTGGTCCAAAGGGTCGTGGCGTGCGTGTTCTCCCCAAAAATGTTTAAGTCGCAGGTCTCAAGTTGAAATTTAATTTATTATAGGAGTTCAAATCAGAGTCAAACCTTTTTAAAACGTTCCACTATAAAAACGTCCTTCCTTTCCACACACACACACAGCAATATATTCAGGGACATGCCTCGCGGGTTACTCATAGCCTGACAAACCTTCTCCATCCGTTTGCAGTGACATGTTCTGCTCAGCATAGGTTAGTCCTACACATCTTGACATGCAGCGTATAGCAGTCTGCCACACGTTTGACCTCCTCCTCCTAAGAGAGAGAGAGAGAGGGAGAGGGAGAGGGAGAGGGAGAGGGAGAGAGCGAGAGCGCTCTGTGTAGCGTACGTGCGTAGCGAGACAATTGTCCGATCATGGGGGGCTAACCATGAAACGTGGGGCCGCAAACATTTATACCGTCTAACTCCAATTAGCTAAAGAAAAGAACATTTTCAATCATGTGACTCTCGTTCCCCATGGCCCAAGACGGCGGCCTTGGCGAGTCGCTGATATGATCACAATGCAGCCGCTCTAACCACAACTCATCCTCGCGGAAAAGGGAAGCATTAGAAAGCCGAGGTGAATAATTCTATATGTATGAACACCGAGGGGCTTGGAGGCCGCGTGATGTCGGGCAGGGGGGAAGGAGGTGTTGCATTTTGGCGAGAGTAAAACACATCTCATCTGGAGGCCAGTGTATGAAACGGAGCCTGGTGGTATCCCCATTTGGTTTTGTTTTCATGAAAATTATAGTGTGTGTGGATGTGTGTGTGTGTTTGTGTGGATGTGTGTGTGTGGGTGTGTGCGCGCCCGCCCAAGTGTGTGGGTGCGTGCGCGCCTGAGTGTCTGTGTGTGGTCTTGTTTGCGCGCACGTGTGGATGCACATGAGTTTGGGTTTGCATGCGCACATAAGGGTGGTATTAAATATAAGTGGTGTGCCTGATTGCTTTGTTCCGTATTTTCCCAGTCTCTTATTTTCTCACTTTCAATTACTTCACTATTTGTTTAAAGCTCTGCTTTTCTTGACAAGTAAACAAAAGCCTCGCTGCAAAGCAGCAGTGTGATTGAAATAAAATTACCTCAAGGTATGCTGTGATTATGTGATTATGACTGTATTACCATGATTACATAGGCCTGCAACCTATACCGTCCTCCGATTGGCTCGTTTTTTCATCCCGGAGGGCACGCCCCTATCCAAATTAAGCCTGCCATATATGGTTACTTCCAGGAGGTTCAAGCGCCCGCGTTGCCCCGCGGTTCTAACGAGTCCTTTTATAAACAACTTTTATTTCCATCTTGATGAAATAACAATCTATTAAGTTGACTGGTTCTAATGAACCCTTCGATCAGCGTGTGGAATCACCATCCCCCTACGTCGCTCCGAGTCGAAGCACAAATCGCGCAAGTGCCTCTCCTGGCGCATTTCCACCGGAGGCTGCGGGGTCGGTGCAGTCTGCAAAGGTGCGGCACGGGTCGCGTTTCCACCGCAAAAAAATGGGCGGGATCCGGACTGACCCGTATTGAGCCGCACTCGTCTCGCAGGACTCCTCGGTCGGGTTACTGATGCCGTGTTTCCACTGCAGGGTGCGGTACGGTTCGGTTCGCCTCAGTCCGGGAGGTAGGGGGCGGTATAGCCCATCTCAGTTCCGAGGTCGCGTTTCCACCGCCGACGGTACCCTTGATGGTAGGCCGAATGTCGATCGCCGCGGCAGCTACGTAAACATCGTGACATCATAGCAGCGCGGCACAGTGTAGCCTGCTCAATAAAAACAATGGAAAAGCGTTTTTCGCGACATGTTCATTGTAAAGAATCATACCTCGAGGCTACTGTTTGTTTGTTTTTATCCCCACGTAGCCCGGAAGGGACGATTCTGTCGACCAATCAACGGAGGGGGTGTGTAGCTCGATTTTTCCGGCACCCTTTCAGGCGTCTCGGTACCCCAACGGAGGAGTACTGAAGACGAGGGCAGAACGAGTACGGCTCAGTCCGGGTCACGCCCACTTTTGGCGGTGGAAACGCAATCCGTACCGCACCTTTGCGAACCGAACCGTACCGCACCCTGCAGTGGAAACGCGCCAATAGTCACCTGAAAGAGTGCCGGCAAGTTTGAGCTGCACACGCCGTCCGTCGATTGGTCGATAGAATCGTCAGTTCCGTGCAACGGGGGGATAATAACAAACCAACACAGGACAACGGCGAAAAACATAGTTTATTGAAGAACATGTCGCGCAAAAATTGGACGTCCTACATTGTTGATCTTTGTTCATTGCGTTCTTCTTTTTCCTTGGATTTATTAGCAGGCTACACTGTGTCGGGCTGCTATGAGAACGCGTTGCTTACGTAGCTGCTGCGGCTATCGCCATCCGGCTAACCCCCGCCCTACCATAAGGGTACTGTCGGCGGTGGAAACGTGATCCGTAACTGAGCTGGGCCAAGCCGCAACCTCACTACTGGGCTGAGGCGTGCTGGGTGAGAAGCGTGGTGGAAGTGCACCATCTCTCTCAGACCGCATTCCCTCCCGGAGAGCCCCACGTGAGATAAATGTGCAACGCTCCTTATATAGTGATTATAATAATGAACAATGAGGTTTTATTTGGTGGGGGGATGTTAAATAACCTGCATTTATATTACCGAGGCTTGAAACCGAGGCAGAATAAGCAGCAGAACGAAATGTGATACAACTAACTAAGTAGAGGCGCGTTTGGCAGCGATTTCTAAAGCTCGTTGATTTAATTAAACAGAACAAGGAAAAAACTTTATTTTTCTTCCTAACTAGGAAGAAAAGTTTTCTGTTTGGATAGTCTTCAGCAAAATAAAAAAAACTCTGCCACAGTTATTATTGGACACGTTATTATGTGTATCTGCCACCACGCAGAGTGGCCGCCAAGTTGCCTGATTTATATTCTCAGCTCATTGTCATTCCAGTGCCACACTCCTCCATCACCTCCAGACCATAGTTAAAACCAACTGCATAATGTCCTTCCAGTCCCATTCCCCGTCTCACTGTATCGTATGGCATGATATCTCTCCCCCCCCCCCCCCCCCCCCCCATCACACCCCAACAGCTCTTGGTGTGTTCCAAATTGTACACTGCAGCCCTACAGAGGAACACACTTAGTCCGGCCTCGACAAAGCCGTAATATTTAATAACCTGGCTGCTCACCACAGGAGCTGAAAGCAGCCTGCCTACGTGTGGCTTTGAGATTCGGATATTCCGGTAGCTGTGATGGAGAGGAAAGCAATCTGGGAGAACTCTGGGGTTCATGGGAAGGTCAGGAGGGAATGAGCTTCTCAGGTAAATGCCGGCACTAAACCCCTGGCTTGTATTTACTAATGTGTTGCAACGCTTGTTTGATGGCATTGAATATTTACCAGAGCAAACCTTGAGAATATTATGATGACCCCGGGTTCGGTTTAGTCAGAGTATCTATGTTTGGCTGTAAATCAAAACTCGGCCTGTTTAGGTAACATAATATTTGGGTTTATTCATGGGGTTTTAGAATTCGTTACTCAAATGGGAAGTATGTCTGAATAAAGCAGTAGAATATTAAACTTCCTTTCTATCTGCAAGACACTTCAACCCCCCAACCCCCCCCCCCGGGTATTTTTAAAAAAGCAGACACATTTTGCAATGTTGTAAACATTCCCTGGTTTAAACGTATTAACTTCAGATGCATAATTTGTAAGTACAGCCTGTATTCTTTAGTTCCGATTTGTTTGTTATCTTCGTTATGGCCCTTGTCATGAATGGGATTGAGCAAAACTGAGAGGGTTTGAACCAAAAACCTAAAACTCAACTACATTAACGTTAACATTTAGGGCATTTCGCAGACGCTTTTATCCAAAGTGACTTACTATAAGTACATTTGTCAGAAGAAAGTGAAACAACAATATACAACAGTAAGAATGTTCATAGAACCAAGTGTCATGAAGCACTAACAATGGCTAGGATAACCCATTGCCCATGCACAACAAAGATTGATAGGATAAGATGCTATAGAATTAAATACAGCTAAATACTAACTAAGTACGGCGTACAATAAGTGCATACATAAAGTGCCAGGACGTACAACATACAATAAATAGGAGGGTCACGGGTTGGCTATGCAGTATCTAGGTGAACTCTGAACTCTGAACAAGTCCATGCGGTTCTGCTTCCCAATTATCGGTGTTGGGTTGAGAGGAGTCACGTTCTTAATGTTTGAAATAAGTGGACGCACATCGCAAACGTTAATTACAATCCATATCGGTTATGTGTGTTTAATTTAGATCCAATTTTATGTGTTTACCTTTACAGTAAGTGCTCCTTAATCACCAACTTGACGCCATATGCTGTAAAACCTGGCGAAGCGTGTCGAAGGCGCCCAGTGTAGCGCTAGCATGACTAATGGAAGCCTATGAGAAGTCTGCTGCTCGTGCCGCTGTCTCCTGCCTTGATTAGAACGGTTAGCTTTAGCTGATGAGCTCCGAGCCAAAGCTTATCCCCATAGCAATTACCGGACATTATTTGACTCCTCATGATTTAGCCAGCTTCAGCCACCTTGTTCTCTGGCTCCTTTGTGGACGTTTCTCCTCTCCTGATGTCTCTTCAGATCCCAGTGCCAGCAACAGACAGCCTCAGGGCCTCGGAACGTATCGCAGGTTTATTGTTTTCATCGGGTTTCCTTTCGGTTATCGGAAGGAGTTACCGTACGCTAAAACCCAATCACTGGGGCCGGCACCCCCTGTGGCGAGACTGCGCACTGCACCAACGGTCCAACAACGCCCCCCCTACCATGTGATACAGATCGCGAGCCGCTCAGCAAACAAACACTTAATCCAACGCGGGGTTCCAGCGCGGTCGATGCGGGTGTTTAATTACTCTCCACCGCCGCAGCAGACGGGAGGTTTGCTAATGATCCCCCTCACTGGCCCTCCTCCAATCGCATGGAAACACTTGAACTCCCCCCCCCCCCCCACACACACACACCGCCACCCCCTCACCCCCCAGCGCCGATAAGAGGCCGTTGTCCACTCTGCACCACTTTGTAGCTGTTCAGTATTCACCGCTCCTTCTCCTCCCTTCTCCTCCCCTCCCAATCTCTCTTTTCTCACCACGCTCCCATTGTCCAGAAGGAGGAGAAATAATCCCCCCCCCCCTCCCGCCAGAGAACGCTGGCGGGGAACGCTTGTTAGGTTGTGTGTCCGGACCGCCGGACCCCGGAGCCAGGTGCGCTGCGGTCGGTGCGTGCCCCTCCATAAGAGCGCTCGCATCAGCAGGGCAGGAGACGCAACCGGGGCTGCTGCTAGGTCGGCCGCCCCCATTACTCTGGGCTCCGCTTCACTTGGATGGAAGCCTCGAAGGGCCATTAAGCTCTTCAGGTGCGTCTGTTTTTGTTGTGTTTTTCCAGGGGTTGTTCCGGGTTGTGATTTATTTATTTTTTTGTGTTTTTCTTTACAGTCACGTCGAAACAGTTACCGGAGAACTTCTCTCTGGCTGCGGTACTCCAATGTTGAAATTCATTTTTGGTTTCTTAACTCGACTACGGTTGGAGGACGTTGTCTCCCTGGGAGCTGGTGGAATCTGCAAGCTCGTGTTTGGGTGTTCTCCAGCATGTGCGTCTGGCTTCCTTCCCGTTAATTGAGACAGATTTCCACCAGACCTGGCCCAAAGTCGGGCCAATCCCAGCTGTTTATCCAACATTTGGCAGGTTTGATGCGTCGACAGTAGAGTGCAGAGCAGCGCCTTATGGGAGCACCCACAAATGAGCGAGACGCTTTTATCCAAAGCGACATTCACCCGTTCATGCACACATTCACACACCGACGGCGGAGTCAACCATGCAGGGCGTCAGCTAGCTCTTCAGGAGCAGTCAGGGTGAGGCGTCTCGCTCAAGGGACACCTCGACACTCAGCTAGGAGGAGCCGGGGATCGAACTAACGACCTTCAGGTTACCAGGCAACCCACTCTACCTACTGAGCTTCCGCCGCTACGGTACTCATGAGCACTAGCGTCAATGGATGGGGGTGGGGTGGGGGGGGGGGGGGGAGAGTGCATGCGGGGGGTGACTGAGTGAGTGCAGGTGTCAGGGTGAGTGAGTGGAGGAGTGAAGTGAGCGAGAGTGATCGAGTGTCGATGAACCGGAGTGAGGGTGAGTAAGTAAGTCGTTGAGAGAGCTGCTGAAGGAGTGCGCGGGAGAGAGTGCGCCGGAGGAAGTGTGTGTTGGTTTAAACGAGGGAGGGAGTGAGCGTGTGAGTGGGTGTATCATGTAGCAGGTGTTGCCGTGTGTAGCCTGTACATGTGGACATGTGTAGAATCTCATTAGTGTGTGGGGTACGTGTGTGTGTGTGTGTGTGTGCGCGCGTTTAATCTCATTGTGCGTGTGTGTGTGTGTGTGAGCTCCTCGCTTGTGTGTGTATGTGATCCCAGGTATCTGTACATTACGGGGGGGGGAGGGGTTTGTGATGTTTCTTGGAACATACATCATGTTTGTGTTTATGTCCTCCCTCCTCCCCTTATGAAGTGGCTGCCTGGGGCTTACCTGGCCGGGTGCCTACGTCTACCTACCGGGGGGGGTTGCTGATGGATGAGCCAGCTGATTCAAGACCTCCCCGATTCCTCCTCCCTCCTCCCCCTCCTACCGGCCTCCGAATGATCACCTGGAGCGGCCCTGGGTGTGTGTCTGGGGGGGGGGCAGGTACCTCGGGGTGTTTGGGTTGGGGGGGGGGGGGGTCAAGGGTGTTGTTATTCATCTCCGGGCCCTCTGAGATACGCGCTCTGCTGCGATGGGTAACACCGGGAGAAATACTGCCAGCCCATAGGCTGACGGAGTAGACATGACACGTTGCTGGGCCACATCAAATGCCACTTTGATTTCCGACCCTCCCCCCTCAATTATTAGTGTCCACGGATCAGTGGGATCTGTGTAGAGCAGTTCCTCCTGTAGAGATGCAGGATCTGCTACTACTCTGTCTCCCCCGTGATCAGACAACTGTCTCGCTACGCACGCACGGTACACAGAGGTCTCTCTCTCTGGCTTTGTCTCTCTCTCTCTCTCTCTCTCTCTCTCTCTCTCTCTCTCTGTCTCTGTCTCTGTCTCTCTCTCTCTCTGTCTCTGTCTCTGTCTCTGTCTCTCTCTCTCTCTCTCTCCCTCCCTCCCTCCCTCCCCCCCCTCTCTCTCTCTCTCTCTCTCTCTCTCTCTCTCTCTCTCTCTCTCTCTCTCTCTCTCTCTCATTCCAGATGCTGTTTTTGTCGTTGGTTTTCTAGCCTTCGACCGCGCCCCGTCTCCAGGGAGTTGGGGGGTTGGGGGGGGGTGATTAAAGCGGCGTATCGTATTATCTGATCTGTCTGATTGGGATGGTTAAACCCCTCCCAGACAGTCCACCCTGGCCCACAGAGCTACGCCGCTGGCCTGAGGCCTCGGAGCTCGTGGTGGAACGGGTCCCTGATCAACTGTCAATACTTACCGAGCACGCTGACCCGTACACACACTCACAGACACACACAATCGCATGCACGCACAGTCACACACAGTCACAAACACATGCTCACACACACACACACACACACACACACACACACACACACACACACACACACACACACACACACACTCTATTACACCAATGCACGCACGCGAACCCACACACGGTCACACAAACACGCGTGCACGCACACACTCACAGCCCAGTTAGTAAATAAGGCGTGGCGCTTGGGCAAGTAGAGCAAAAAAAAAAAAAAGGATTTGCATGAATAAGTGATGGGGCTGGACGTGGGGTGCAGTGCTGTTGTGCTGGTGGAGCAGTGCTTTACCCAGGAGGGGGGTGGGTGGGGACGTGGGGGGGTAGGGGGCCTGGGTGGTGGTGTTTGTGTGAAACGTGTTTGAAGGTGTGTGTATGTGTGTGGGGGGGGGAGGGGGGGGGGGGGGGGGAGGAGAGGGGTGTTGGTGTGTGTGTTTGTGTGGGTGGGGGTGTTCTTGTGGAGTTTGTGTGTCGGTGTTAGGGGGGGGTGAGGGTTGTTTGTGAGGAGGGTGAGTTGATGTTTGTATTGTTGAGTGTGTGTGTGTGTGTGGGGGGGAGGTTGTGTGTGTGTGGATATTTGTGTATTAGTGTTTGTATATGTGTGGGGGGGGGTGTTTTTGCATGTGTGTGGTAGTGTGTGTATGTGTGTGGGGGACTGTTTGCGTGTGTGTGTAGTAGTGTGTGTGTGTGGAGGGGTGTTTGCGTGCGTGTGTGTGTAGTAGTGTGTGTATGTGTGTGGAGGGGTGTTTGCGTGTGTGTAGTAGTGTGTGTATGTGTGTGGGGGAGTGTTTGCGTGTGTGTGTAGTAGTGTGTGTATGTGTGTGGGGCGTTTGTGTAAGGGTGCAAGAGGGAGGAAGGAGGTCATCTCGGTATTGATCTGCTGAGTGTATTTCCTCACTGTCCAGTAGTAATCATTGCCCTGCGAGCATCTTTCTCACCGCAGGAGAAAGATTAGCTGAGCTCCACTGAGGCTTCTGCCGGGAGTTTGGCTCCCGTAAACAACACACAACTTCCTACAACAGCAACTTCCTGCTTGGGTCAGAGAAGGTTTTTCTTTCTATTTTTCCAATTTGGTAACTAAAAGCAATAGTGTGTGTGTGTGTGTGTGTGTGTGTGTGTGTGTGTGTGTGTGGTGTGTGGTGTGTGTGTGTGTGTGTGTGTGTGTGCGTGCACCACCCTAAGCCAACGTGGCTGCCGCCGATAACGCAGGGAAGTAAATGTTGTGGATTTAGTACTGAGGTGATCAAACTACTGTTTGCAATGTGCATAATCATATAAAAATCGATTGGCATAAAGCTTTATGTTTGGTCTGGCCCTGACTAAAAGCTGTAGCATACTTCCTTCAATGTTCGGATCAGTGGTCTCCTCATGTAAGTTAAGATCTGAATAAAAGTGTTAAAATGTATCTGTGTGTTCCCAGTGGACCGGTCTGTCTCCTGTCGATGTGGATCCTGTCGATTCGCCGCACCCATAAAAGTGAAAAAGAGACGATAGATGTCAGTCTGACGGAAAGCGCTCTGAATGCTGGATAGATGGATGAATGATGGGATTGTGATGGATGGGTGAATGGAGGCTGGATGAGTATTGGATAGATGAACGGGTGATTGTTGTTACAGAGGATCTAGGGTGACGGTTATTGGCTGAGTGATGGATGCATGGGGGGACATTGGCGTGCGTTATGGATGATCAACGTAGCACATCTGTCCGGCCCGTGTTTGGCCACTCCCCTTCATTTCAAACCCCCAGAGGAGGCCAAACATGTGTTTACCACCTGTCTCTCTGGTGAAGGCTTTTGCAGCCCCATGTGTCATTAAAGACTCCTTTACATTTACATTGGGGCATTTTTGAGGCTTTTATCCAAAGCAACTTACAATAAGTACATTTGTCAGGATTAAGAGAAACAACAATCTATCGTTGTTGGTACAGTAAAGATGTTCATAGAACCAAGTGCCAAACACTAACAATCACTAGGTTAACCCATTCCCTGTATGCAACAGAGACAGCTAGGATAAGATGCTACACAACTAAGAAAACTCTGAAAGCCTGAATCATTTACATTGAACGTTTTAGGGCATTTAGCAGAGTTTTTTTATCCAATGCTACACATAACAGTTCATACACACTTTTACACACCGACGGCGGAGTCAACCACGCAAAGCGACAGCCAGCTCGTCGGGAGCAGTCAGGATGAGGCGTCTTGCTCAGGGACACCTCTCCGCCCTGCTAGGAGGAGCCGGGGATCGAACCAGCAACCTTCCATTTACAAGTCAACCAACTCCACCTACTGAGCGATGCCGCCCCTTAAATCAACCTCTCTTGAACCAGAGTACACAGCCGGTGGAAAACTACCAGTGTGGCAAAGCGGTTTCAGCGGGGAGTCGAGAATTGACGCCATTAAACAGCTTTATACATTCTAGTCAATAGTAACACAAAAAAAGCGATCAGGGGTATTATTTCCTCTTTAAGGTAATTACGCAGCAGTGCGCCTTGTGTGGAGTGAGCGTTAGCACGAGACCAGTGACATCAACAGCGGCCCAGGAGGAGGACAGCGTTCGGCTCAGATGGTGCGGTGAGTTTTCCCCTCATCGTTTTTCATCCTCCTGGCCTCCAGGGGGCGTGAGAGGAAGAAGGGAGCGATCTGTCGCTGTCACATGTGCTGTGTTCCGATATCCATACTCTCCGTACTCACGATGCTAATGCTGCTATCCATTTGGATGGTACGCTGGAACGAACGACCGGCTTCAGCGAGAACGTGACGTATTTCCCTTGCTACAGCCTTCCAGTTTGTCATTTGTGTTTCTCTCGATCCACAAGGGGGAGTTAGTTGCAGGCTATTCATCATTAGCAACATAGCCTCTTTAGCAAACCAGCTTGAAAACGCAACTTTACAATGAATTGCACGCAAAGCAAGACCGTGCAATGCATAAATTGGTGACCGGATTAAAGCAGCAATGAGATCAAGTGTGTAAGAGGATTTAAAAACGACATTAAAACCACCAACGTGGTACAAATACAAAGAAAAAACATCTCAACCCCCATTAACTATGGCCGCAGCCATCTTCTTTGCGAGTTGTACAGCTCTGCTCGCTGTACTTTGAAAGCGACGAGATACTACGACCGAAAGGGGGGCGTGCCTCAGTGAAATGCCTCAAGAAAGCTGGGAGATTTGCGACTTTACAACTTCGTGCTTCCAAATGGATAGCAGCATTAGATAGAGTATGTGGGGCGTTCCAATTAAGATCCGGGCGAAAATAAGTTTACTGAAAGGACCCGGATGGTGTACTCAATACGGTCAAACCGCGGCGTGTGGATGGATGTACACTTCGTGCTCAACGGCAGCCATCTTAGCTACGTAGCGGAAGAGGCGGAGCCAGGCTGAGCTAACGTCGGCGCATTTTCCACATAGCCTGCATTAATGGAGGCATTATGTCGTTTTTAAAGCTTTTATAGCTTTTTATAGCTGCTAGGCGTAAAGAGTTCACCGTTCAAAGCGGGATGTTTATTGCGGGGGAGGAGCCGCGGCGGCAGTCGTGATCGTAATTTCCGGTTAGTTCACCAGAGTATTCTATTTGGAACAACATTGACATCTTAATATCAGTGTACCGTGTACTCATGGAAGTGTGGCCATCGGAACACGGCACAGGAGATCCATGTATCTCTCCCAGGTGCTCTTCTTCTTCTTCTGCATTTTGAATCGCATTCTGTAAGAAGTAAAAAGATTTGTTTGTGTGAGGTCAAAAACGAGGGAAAGTCAACAGAATCTCTGTCTTTGATGTAGGAGAGAGAGACACACACACACACACACACACACACACACACACACACACACACACACACACACACACACACACACACACGCACACACACCACGCCACACGTTGCTTTTATTCATTTGCAACATCATTATTCCTGACATAAAAAAAGAAATGTACTTTGAATCACATTTGGTGGAGCGAAACATCGAGTTGTTTCAGTGGAGGTCGAGGTACAGGCAAAAACAACCAGGCTGACCTCCCTTTCGCAGGGTCGAGGTGTGAATACAGGGAATTGATTTGAGTTGATGCCTGTTGAAAAGCCTTTGCACTCTACAGACCAACAGCTCTTCAAGAATGCTGGTTATTGAGCAAAGGTTTTTGTTCGAAATATGTTGTTTTTATCATTCTATAGGGTTAAACAGGGTCATCGCACACATACACATAGTGAGTTGCGATAACAAAAATGCCTTGGCAAACTGAGCAAAGAAAGTCTTTGATAAAAAGTTACTTTACCTTGGTTACCTTGGGTATCCAGGTGTCCGCGGCCCGGGCACTGAAAAAAAACACACAAACACTATCATACACGTATATAATATGAGCAATACGGTAACTTTTACCGGCACATTGCACAACCAACGACGGCAATTGTAATGAAAGAGTTCCGCGTGTCAGAAGAAGCTCACCAGACTCAACGTATTGCGGCGGATATCGTCATCATTATTATTTCCCGATCGGTGTAATAACCCCCCCCCCCATCACTTAAGGGGACGCCTCTCTTATTGAATCCTGCTCCTTAGTGTTGCGTCATTCCCCTGCTTCCGGAGGCTTCCACAAAGGCTTCCTAAACCTCAGGGGGGGGGATCCAACTCAGAGCCATGAGAGGCGTAGGAAGGGGGACCACGATGTTCCCTCAGACCCACGAGGAAGAGAGAGAGCGGGTCCGCCGATGGGAGGGACGGGGACCACGGTCTGAGAGACCCTGGGGTTAGGGCCGGAGAGGGGGGTGGGGGCTTAGGCTACTACTACTACTACTGATACTGATACTACTACTGATACTGATACTACTACTACTACTGATACTACTACTACTACTACTACTGATACTACTACTACTACCACCACTACTACTACTACTGATACTACTACTGATACTACTACTACTACTGATACTACTACTACTACTGATACTACTACTGATACTGATTCTACTGATACTACTACTACTACTGATACTACTACTACTACTACTACTGATACTGATACTACTACTACTACTACTGATACTACTACTACTACTACTTCTGATACTACTACTGATACTACTACTACTGATACTACTACTACTACTGATACTACTACTACTACTACTACTGATACTACTACTGCTGATACTACTACTGATACTACCACTACTGATACTGCTGATACTACTACTGATACTGCTGATACTACTACTGATACTACTACTACTACTGTTACTACTGCTACTGCTACTACTACAACTACTGATACTACTACTACTGATACTTCTACTACTACTGATACTTCTACTACTACTGATACTACTACTACTGATACTACTGATACTACTACTACTACTGATACTACTACTCCTACTACCACTACTAGTACTACTGATACTACTACTACTACTCCTACTACCACATCTACTACTACTACTGATACTACTACTACTACTGATACTACTACTACTACTGATACTACTACTACTACTGATACTACTACTACTACTACTGATACTACTACTGATACTACTACTACTACTGATACTACTACTGATACTACTACTACTACTGATACTGATACTACTACTACTGATACTGATACTACTACTACTGATACTACTACTACTGATACTGATACTACTACTACTACTGATACTGATACTACTACTGATACTACTACTACTGATACTACTACTACTACTGATACTGATACTACTACTGATACTACTACTACTGATACTGCTGATACTACTACTGATACTACTACTACTACTGATACTACTACTACTACTACTACTGATACTACTACTACTGATACTACTACTACTGATACTACTACTACTACTGATACTACTACTACTGATACTACTACTACTATTGATACTACTACTGATACTACTACTACTACTACTGTTACTACTGCTACTAATACTACTACTGATACTACTTCTACTACTACTGATACTACTGATACTACTACTACTACTGATACTACTACTACTACTGATACTACTACTGATACTACTACTACTACTACTTCTACTACTACTGATACTGATACTACTACTACTACTGATACTACTACTACTGATACTACTACTACTACTACTACTGATACTACTACTGATACTGATTCTACTGATACTACTACTACTACTGATACTACTACTACTGATACTGATACTACTACTAATACTACTGATACTACTACTACTACTACTACTACTACTGATACTACTACTGATACTACTACTGATACTACTACTACTGATACTACTACTACTACTACTACTGATACTACTACTGATACTACTACTGATACTACTACTACTGATACTGCTGATACTACTACTGATACTGCTGATACTACTACTGATACTACTACTGATACTACTACTACTGTTACTACTGCTACTGCTACTACTACTACTACTGATACTACTACTACTGATACTACTACTACTGATACTACTACTACTGATACTTCTACTACTACTGATACTACTACTACTGATACTACTACTACTACTGATACTACTACTCCTACTACCACTACTAGTACTACTGATACTACTACTACTACTCCTACTACCACATCTACTACTACTACTGATACTACTACTACTACTACTGATACTACTACTACTGATACTACTGATACTACTACTGATACTACTACTCCTACTACCACTACTAGTACTACTGATACTACTACTACTACTCCTACTACCACATCTACTACTACTACTGATACTACTACTACTGATACTACTACTACTGATACTACTGATACTACTACTGATACTACTACTCCTACTACCACTACTAGTACTACTGATACTACTACTACTACTCCTACTACCACATCTACTACTACTGCTACTACTTTAGAACCTCTTGCGTTCCCGTCTCCGTTGAGTAGCGTCTGTGTTCTCACACACCGTTATTTGTTCCCTCGTTGCTCCGCACTCCACTGGTGAACCCTGCAGTCGGCTCCCCGGTGTCCACGGTAACGACCTCGCGCCGTGTGTTTTATTCTTCTTCTGTCCTGTCCGCCCGCTTTCACCGGATAGCGCTATCATCATTACCTTGACGTGTTGACGTAGATACCAAAGTACACGCACACACACACACACAGACACACACACACACACACACACACACACACACACACACACACCCTCATTAAGCCACTTCTAACCTACTCTGTAAACTTTGAAATAAATTATTAAATGATCACGCTTGTCGCGTCATTATTCCCGACAGAACCCCCGTTGCTATGCCGACGCTACACCCTGAGCCCTTCAATCACAATAAAGGTGACAATTAGCCCCCTTAAGGAAAGGACAATCTGCCACGGTCCTCCGGATACGGGAGACCACATTCCTGTCACCGTAATCAAACACTCGTCCACCCCCCCGCCCCGTCGCCCCTCCCCGCATCAGATTTCTCTCGGTGTTCCGCCAATTCAATCTGGGGATCTCCCGTCACGGTCGCCAAGGTAACGGCTGAGCGATAACGGCCCTCCAGGTGTTGTTGCGGCGCTGGTGTCTGTGCGCGTTTTCCCGCCTTGTGGAGCGTCTTCTCCGGGAGTCGTTCAAGAGCCCTTCGTCTCGAGAGCGGGACGCGAACTGCTGTCGTCGAGGACAGGAGCGACCTTGCTTTGTTGTTTGTGTGTGTAGGGGGGTGTTTTTGTAGAGTGTGTGTGTTGAGGTGTGTGTGTGTGTGTGTGGGGGGGGGGGGGGGGTTGTGTGTGAGGAGGGTATATCCTTCCTGTTTGTTTTTTTCCCGCTCTTTGAGAACGTCATAAGTTACGGACGGGGACCTCGCATTCTCGCTGTTGAAGTGTTGAAGATTTCTCTGGGCCACCACACTTTCTTAAAACATCAGTTAGCTAGCAGCATTAGCATTGCCTTAAAATGCATTCGACAAACGTCGACCTAAAACTGCAAACTGCGTTTCAAGTTTCACCATTCGTGCTCCCTGCGCCGACAGTTGCCTTCACAGCATTGTTTCACTATCTCTCAGCAACTCTGAAGACTGAGGCCGTCTCGTATCATCTTCTAGGAACGTGGATGCCGTGCTGTAGGCTACCCTTTCCTAATGTTACCACTTCCCGGCGGCTCTTGCTATCCGGGTTAAACACCGGCCCAACATAAGGGTACTGTCTGCGGTGGAAACGCCAGCCAGAGTTAGCGTAACCGAGCTGTCCCGCTCCGAGCCGCACGGAACCGCTCCGCCCCGTGGAGACGAGGCACTACATCGCTTTAGACCATAACGGTCCCCATCTCCGCCCCGCGGCCATCAGAAGTCTCCCGATCGCTCGGAGTTTAAACTTCAAACTCATTCCAATTCCACAAACATATCAACGTTTTGTCGCGACGGGGGGAAAGCGAAGGAAGGTATTGATTGGAAACGAAGCACGCCCCGGGGGGAACTTATTTTGACTGACTTCCACAGCGACAATTCCTAGATAATGCAGAGTTCTTCTGGAAGTAATTAAGTATTACTATGCAGGGTGTGTGCCTCGCTCAAACCCAGAACGTCTGCGACGTCTTCTTAATGTCAAAGTTATCTCCGCGCTTTCCTCTACCCCGGCCTTTCTCGTGATTCGGAGGGAGATTAGGGTTTAAATTAAATACTTAGAAAGTGTGGGATGGAGAGAGAGAGAGAGAGAGAGAAAGAGAATCCTGTGACAGCCACAATTGCTGAAAGCAGAACTTGAGAAAAGTGAGAGTCTGGGTTTGGAACAATAGAAACAACTGAAAAAGAGCTATTATTGCGTGTGTTTTTTAAAGGTGGTTCAACGCTCAGTGAGAGTGGCGAATAGAAAGCGCCGGGCTATTCATCACACTTGTTTACAGCTCCGTGTCTTGCCGCCTTGATAAGCTTCTGCAAGTCACTCGCGGCGACTCTGTCTGCAGCGGGGAGAAAGAGAAATGTTTTGATCATAAATCACCTTTTTAATTTGATTTTTGTTTTACAGGGCTTCCATGACGTGTTGTAATTGAGAGTTATGGAAGTCCGCTGAGCTGTCCGTGCAATATTAACGTATCAAAAAAGTCTGTTTATTGTTTCTATACATTTGTGTGTGTGTGTGTGTTGCATGCACTTTATCCGCTTAGACATGCTATTAATTAATAATTAGCACGTTGTGATATTTGTATCCTGAACTAAAATCGAACCTCAGCATTACATGTGAGCGACACGTACAGGAAACCGGAGGAGAACCTTCCAGAAGGACTTTCTAATGAAGTACAGCCGCTCTTCCCCATTGTCCTGCTGCCACTGCCTCTTAAAAAAGAGGGATGTGCTATTTAATTAGCAAGGTAAGTACATTTTGCTGTTTAATAAGCCCATGCTGTTTATCAGAGAGAGAGAGAGCGAGAGCTTTTAATCAGATGTGAGTATATTGAAACTCGCGGCCAAACAAAATTAAACGGAGCATCCTACTGTACTTGTCACAAATTACAAACTTAAGATTAGTGCTGATCCCAGCGTGTTGGGAGCCCCCTGCTACCAACGCTAAATCATTCGCCCACACGTCCACCAACAACCGTTAGATATATGTCTATATATATATGGTAATATAAATACACGGGCTGGGCTGTGGCAAAGTGTGTGTGGTTGTGTGTGTGTCTGTGTAAGTTTGTCAAGAATCTGGAGTTGGGCCTAAAACATATTCCTTCCTGCTGTTGTTTGTGTGTGCGCGAGCTCGCACGCATGTGTGTGCCAAACGGTGTGTGTCTGCCATTAAGTATAAGATATACGTGTGAATCTATAAACAAACCCCAGATGACGACGATTTCGGCACACATATTTGTATTTGAGTTTATTGCCATGGATTGGGCGTTGGGCCCAGGTGAATTGAAACAAAGAATGCACGTCAAACGTCTGATGGGACCCAACCAAGTCCACATCGATGTGACGTCACACTGGGGTGATACCACAGCTTGGTCCCAGCGCAGGGGAATTCAAACAAAGTATCACACACCTCAGTGTGATGTCACACCGAAGAGGGCTCGGTTGGGTCCCATCAGATCTTTGACTGCGGTACTTTATTCAACAACGGTTGTCGGCGGTGGAAACACCAAACAATCCGGTCGCCGTGACTACTCCACGTGACGCCTCTGGCCGGCGGAACCTGGCGGCCCTCTGACATCACGGGGGCCACGCCCCTCAATATAAGTCACAAATGAACCACACACACACACACACACACCCGAACACACAAACACCCATATCACGCACGCACTCACTCACTCACTCACTCACTCACTCACTGACTGACTGACTGACTGACTGACTGACTGACTGACTGACTGACAGCACTCTATTGGACGGTTGGCTGACCGGGTAGGGTCACGTTGGGGTTGCTGGCTAGGCTCTCAGTACCATGTCTCCAAATGTCACTCACCTTTATTTCTATCAGCGTCGGGAGGCAATCACCAGCGTAGAGGGGCGATAACATTCAGGCAGGATTGTTAAAAAACCCTACACATTTAAAAAAAGCGGAAACAGCAAACCTAATTCAAACCTCAAAACGTTCCTGTCGTATTATAATACATATCAGTTTATATTTGTAGTGCAGTGGAAAAAAAGGAATATGATTGAATTGTTTTAACGGAGCGTGAATGTGGCAGAGCTGTCACTTCTATGCTTGCTTCATAAAGAACCAGAGTCCATTTTGGATGTTTGATGTAAACGTATTATTCTGCGTCTCCCCGATACTGCTGCTGGCTTTTTGGGTTTTAATCAAGCTATTTAAATATTTATTAGTGTAATCATTACATTACACTCTAGAAAACACTGCTTTCGTTCTGTCTGTCAAAGCCATAATGTTTTAAGAGGGGTCTTACAAATTGATGTAATTGTTTTATCCGGATTTATCATGGGTAACACTGGGATCTTCCTGATTGGAGCTTTTATTTTATACATAAAGAAATAGTTTAGACAAACAGCTGCACCGTTCTGAGACAGCAGTCAGCAGTTTGTGTAGTTTCAATTAGTGAAAAGACAATATAATAAACTGAAACTTATGGAGACAAGTGTGTGTGTGTGTGTGTGTGTGTGTGTGTGTGTGTGTGTGTGTGTGTGTGTGTGTGTGTGTGTGTGTGTGTGTGTGTGTGTGTGTGTGTGTGTGTGTGTGTGTGTGCGCTTGTGAGCGTGCGTGCTGATGCTATGGTAGGAATGGATCGATCTGATTGTCTGTTTCAACTGGAGCCACTGTAAAATAACCCCAAAAAGGTGGTGGTTTGTACATATATTCATATATAGATCAACAAACCAATATCATGGTACATCTGGAAGCAAGTAAAGACTGTTCAAAATTTCCGGCGAGTGGTGTACTGAAAGAGCAAACTCTGAAGGAGGAAGGCTTTGTCAGATAGTCTTGCTTATTTACCTGATAAGACACATTAAGGGGGAGATGTTTGGGCAGGATTAGAGTTCAAGGCTTCAGTCTCTCCAGGCCGCGATTCAATTGGCTTTGAGAGAGAGGAGTTAAGAGAAGAGCAATGGAGAAGCACCGCTGCCGCTGCCCTGGCCTTGGGGCGTTTCTTAAGCCGTTCACGTTGTTGATACTTTCTTCAATCTCGCTGCTCTAAAGGTAAGTGAGAAAACGCAGAGAGGCGGTGTAGCTGCTCAGGTGTCCCAACACCCAGACCGAAGGTACAGAGTTCGATTCCCAGCATGTCCGCAGCCTTGAGCGTTAATCTAAATTCAGCCGCTGCCGTGGATAACGGCGTTGGCGTAATGGTAAGCCGAGAGAGTGCTGCTTTGATGTAGGGAGGTGCGTTTGTAGCCTGCGCCATCCATGCAAATTGATAGAAATGAGGGACGGATTTTCAGAACACTATAGGATAAATGTACATTGTTATGGACTGTGAACGCTCTCTTGAATGACAAACTTTAATAATGTTTCACATTTCATGCACATGGACGTTGTGTTTTTCGTAACGTGTTGCGGCTTGTGAAACCCAGCATGAACTGAACATGACATGCGTGTGGATTTCAAAGCGTGCTTATGAATATTAAAAAGGGCCGGGGACAAGTTAACTGTTACAAACTCAGTGTGCGGAAGGCAGCCTGCGCGTCCTCCAGTCCGGAGATGCACTGCGATCAGTACTCATAACAAACGCTATCTGGAAGTGGAGTGACAGAGCTTTTCAAATGTCAGCCGCTTTCAGAAACACTGACAGAGATGGATAACCCCCCCCCCCCCCCGCCCGAACGCTCAAAATGTCAGCCTTACTCGAGTTTATTGTCAGGCGACTCACTCGACTTCCCCAGTAAGGGAACAAACCTTTTGGAGATGATAAAATATGAAACGGTGCGTCGTTTAGCAAAGTAAAGTCGTGTCTTATGATGCGTGGCTACATCGGTGTGTGTGTGTGTGTGTGTGTGTGTGTGTGTGTGTGTGTGTGTGTGTGTGTGTGTGCGTGTGTGTGTGTGTGCGTGCGTGCGTGAAGCAAAAGTGAAACTATTCGGCCGTATAGCGTTCGGCGTCACCTCATTCACAGTCCGACAACATGGAGACGACGTCTATAAATATATGAGGTGAGTTCATGGCCTGCTTCTGTGTCCCCGCCAGAGAGGAACGTGTCAGCCTGCCCTCCCTCCGTACCTGCGGAGCGACGGCAGTGACCGCCCGGTGAACCGTGCAACCAGACGCATCGGTTTGACGGCCGATTGTGGAATTATTTCTTTCCATGCGTTAATGGGATCCTCCACATAATCCCTGCCTTTCCCTGGGCACTTAATCGCGAATATATGTATTTTATTTTTCAACGTGTTTATTTTTTTTCATTTTTTGCAATTAACTTTGATTTCGATGGCAGGGAGAGCGTTTCGGAGTCGTGGAGAGGGTTAGCGCTAACTAGTCGCTAGCCCATTAGCTTCCCAGAGGATGATTACTCAGGGGGGCGGTAGGGCAAAGTGTTTTTAATTGGCTTTCCGTATTTTCCATAACTCTAATGAATACAGCCATGTATGGATCATGGAGGGAGGGGGGGTTGGCTGAGGTCCGGCCAGTTTGCTCCATTCCTGTTTTGGTTTGATTGGTTTTATAATCATTCTAGGAACGAGCACCAATTGTCAGCAACAGAAACAGAAATCTACACATTGCCAGATGTTGATCATTTCACTGAGATCTCGAAACGTCCTTGTTGATTCATGTTCTGAATCTGTGAGCTAGCTGGGTTATCGTGTTCCGCACCCGCTCTGAAAACAGTCAGCGATCCCGACTAGCCCTCAGTGGTAGCCACTAGCATTAGCATCAGGTGTGTTGATTGTGACACCAACTCATTTCTCAGAGTTACTTTGAATTCAATTGGACAATATGATGTAGTGTTCGATTGTATTATGTGCTCTTTTTAGGGGGGATGATGGCCATATATACGTTATCGCACAAAGTCCCCACAACGCAACATTTAGTCGGCCATCTTGTATTGAATTTCACCCTTTTGCCGTCTTAATCCGCGTCTTTAATCAAATTGACCTTCCAACAATTCAAATTATCTGATTCAGCGACTACGGTACTATAAAAACATCTGCAATAGGCGAAACAAAACAGGTGTTCATAGAATTCATACATTTTCAGGGCTAGGGAATTGTGGTTTCATTGTATGGAGGCACCAGCGATACGTGTGTGTGTGTGTGTGTGTGTGTGTGTGTGTGTGTGTGTGTGTGTGTGTGTGTGTGTGTGTGTGTGTGTGTGTGTGTGTGTGTGTGTGTGTGTGTGTGTGTGTGTGTGTGTGTGTGTGGTTTGTTTTATTGAGCGGCATCTGTGAGATTATCCTTAAACATGTGTTATGCATGTATCGGCGCGGTCAGTCAGCCATATCTCAGCCTGGCTGAGGGAAACATATTGCTGTTTGTAATCTTTAGGATCGTAACTCACACCAGGGGCCTTGGGGAGGGGGAGGAGCAGGACGAGAGGAAGAGGAGGAGAGGAAGAGGAAGTGGAGGAGGTGATGGGGGAGAAGGAGGGGGACGAGAAGGAGAGGAAGGGGGGAGGAGGGGACGGAGGAGGAGGGGGAGGAGGTGTTTGAGGGGTGGAGGTGATAGAGGAGAAGGAGGGGGACGAGGAGGAGAGGAAGGGGGGAGGAGGGGGAGGAGGTGATTGAGAGGAGGAGGGGGAGGGGTTGACTGAGAGGAGGAGGGGGAGGAGCTGATGGAGAGGAGGAGGAGAGGGGGAGGAGAAGGAAGGGGACAAGGGGGAGAGGGGGGATTTTCCGCCACATCTTTTACTTTCATCATCATTAATTTTCCCGCCTCTCCCTGATCACCGCGGCGATGATGAATGGTCGACGGTCCCGGTGTCCGAGGCGACGGGAGCGCCGTGCTCCTCCCCGCCGTCGCCGTGACGATGGGATAATGCGAGGATGCCATCAGACTAATGAGGTGACACGGGCGCGAACGCACGCACAACATGTTGACACGCACGCACACACACACACACACACACACACACACACACACACACACACACACACACACACACACACCCCTCAATTGTCTCCATTGTCTCTTTTGTTGTCATGTCATGTTGGTGTCATGGCGACGGTGTCAGGGGTACGCCCAGCCGACAGCGTCCCGGTTTGATCCCCGGGTGTCCTCCAACCCCCTCCCCGTGCGGAGGCGTTCCCTGAGCATGTGACCCCTCACCTGACCTCACCTCTCTGTCCAGCGGGCGCCACCTCGTAGGAGAGGCTCTGACCGGTCAACAGTGAATGAGGGAGGAAGAGGAGGGGGAGGAGGAGGAGGAGGAGGGGGGGGGGGAGGAGGAGGGGGAAGAGGAGGAAGAGGAGGGGGAGGAGGAGGAGGGGGAGGGGGAGGAGGAGCAGGAGGAGGAGGAGGAGGAGGGGGAGGAGGAGGGGGAGGAGGAAGAGGAGGAGGAGGAGCAGCCGGTCTAACGCGGTGTGATGCGCGCACGCCGCGGAGATTAATCACCACTTTAACTTTTCAACGCCGTGGAGAGATGCACGGCTGAGATCGCACTTTGTGTCGTATAACGTACAGGTGTGTGTGTGTGTGTGTGTGTGTGTCTGTTTGTGTGTGCGTGCATGTGTCAGTGTGTGGATCTGTGCATCTGTGCGTGTGTGTGTGCATCAATGTGTGCTTGTGTGTGTGTATCTATGTGTGCGTGTGTATGTGCATCTGCGTGTGTGCGTCTTTATGTGTGTGTGTGTGTGTGTGTGTGTGTCCAGATGTGGTAGGGGCTCCATCGGAGGCTTTGTTCCACGCTGAGTTGCAGTCTGTCTGCTGCGCTCTGCTCTGACCCTGGGGGGTTCCATTAACCCACGCCCCCGGATTACAATCAGGGTAGGGGTGAGACAGCAGGTGGTCTGTCTGCATGACCCCCCCCCCCACACACACACACACACACACACACACACACACACACACACACACACACACACACACACACACACACACACACACACACACACCTCCCATCCCATCCAGGACTATTCACCTGTGTGTGTTTGTGTGACTGTGTTTGTGTGACTGTGTCTGTATGTGAGAGTCTGAGTTTGTGTGTGCGTCTGTCTCTGTGTGTGTTTCTGTGTGTGAGTCTATGTGTGAGTCTATGTGTGTGAGAGAGACTGTGGTTGTGTGTGTGTGCGTGTGTGTGTGTGAGTGTGTGTGTGTGAGTCTGTCTGAGAGCCTGTGTTTGTGTGTGTGTGAGAGTCTGCTTCTGTTTGGTGTGTGTGTGTGTGTGTTCGTGTGTGTGTGTGTGCGTCTGTTTCTGTGTGTGTGCGTGTTTGTGTTTCTGTGTGTGTGTGTGTGTATATGTATGTGTGTGTACAGTACACTTGACCCAGCGCTCACCCCACTACAACATACGACGGGAACATGAGCTGCTAACTAAGACGGACGGACGTGCTGTTGACTTTTACGCCAGGGTGCTCGACCTGCTAAATGTCATCGCTACAGGTCCTCTATTCCTGACCGATCAATGAGTTGCTCATACCCCAGTCTCGTGCTCACCCCCGAAACTCAACACACTAAGCTGTCTGGGTCGGACGAGGAGATTTAAAGTGGGGAGATTTGCATTAATGAAGATGATACATTTACTCTCCCGCTAGAAACTCACCCTGCAGCAATCCAGACAAAGTGTACTTGAGGTTGTTTTGAATTGTATGCTTACAGTTCGACATTTTATGTCAAACAGTAAGTTATTGTGTGTTGTTTACATATTATACTGAAATATGATTTGTTTGTTTCTTGCCCGTTTGAGTCTCCCAGTCGTTGTTGTGATGGAGCCGTTCTTTCTCTTTCGGTATTTCTTCAATTTCTTTTGGTTTCTTTTTGCATTTGTATGTGTTATTACAGAGTGAGATGGAGAGGGAGGTATGGGAGTTAGAGGGGAGGACATCGGCAAAGGATCACGGGCAGGATTCGAACCCGTGTCGCTGCGTTCAGGACTGAGCCTATACGGTACAAGCCCTACCCGGGCCCCCCCCCACTTTTTCGGTATTTACATCGGTGACTCGCTAGCTCCACCAGAACACTTCTCCAAAACATCGCCTTGCTTGACCTCTTCCTGGCGCAGTCGGCCTCAGTGTCTGCAGCTGGTCCGGTTGGCTGTTAATGAGAGCATGGAGCCTTCGAGCGTCGCGCCTAATGAGTGTTTCGCTCAACCTGTTAATACGCCGGGGAAACGTTGGCGTGGCGTTCGATGGAAGGTTCTCCACCGCTGCCGGGACCGACACAGTGTGATCGATGGCTCGGTCCGAACAACAAACCAAAGAAATCACAGAGCTTCAATTATGCCAGCAGGAGTCTGATGGATGTGGAGCAAGCCGGGGGGCTAATATCGCAGCTAGAAGCTAGGAGTAAGCAGTGGAGCTAGCCAGGGTAATAATGCTCCAACTAGAAGCTAGGAGTAAGAAGTGGAGCTAGCCGGGGGGCTAATACCCCCGCTAGAAGCTAGGAGTAAGAAGTGGAGCTAGCCAGGGTGCTAATACCCCCTCTACAAGCTAGGAGTAAGAATTGGAGCTAGCCAGGGTGCTAATCCCAAAGCTAGAAGCTAGGAGTAAGAAGTGGAGCTAGCCAGGTTCGTAATACTCCAGCTAGCAGCTAGTTGTATGAAGTGGATTTAGCCAGGGGGCTAATATCGCAACTAGAAGCTAGGAGTAAGAAGTGGAGCTAGCCAGGGTGCTGATACCCCCTCTACAAGCTAGGAGTAAGAATTGGAGCTAGCCAGGGTGCTAATACCCCCTCTACAAGCTAGGAGTAAGAATTGGAGCTAGCCAGGGTGCTAAACCCCGAGATAGAAGCTAGGAGTAAGAAGTTGAGCTAGCCAGGGTGCTAATACCCCCTCTACAAGCTTGGAGTAAGAAGTGGAGCTAGCCAGGGTGCTAATACCCCAGCTAGAAGCTAGGAGTAAGAAGTGGAGCTAGCCAGGGGGATAATCTCCACTGTGGAAACAAGCAGAGTGTGGCTAATGGCGCTAGCCAGGTGGCTAATCGCCCATCCAGCCGACGGGCTGCTCTGCCCTCTGAAGTCTGAGAAGGTTTCGGTAGTGGAGCTATCCAGGGTTCTGATCTAGCAGCTCAATTCAGGCAGAGCGTAGCTAATGGAGCTAGCTAGGGAATTGAGCTCACAGCTTGAATCAGGCAGAGTGTGGCTAACGGAGCTAGCCAAGGTTCTGAACTCACAGCTCGGATTAGGCAGAGCGAAGCTAATGGAGCTAGCCGAGGGGCTGATCTGCCCACTGGAGTTGGATAGAGTTTCGGTAGCGGAGCTAGCCATGGTGCCGGTCTCACAGCTTGAATAAGACAGTGTAGCTAACGGAGCTAGCCCGGGTGCTGATCTCACAGTTGGAATAATACAGAGTGTAGCTAATGGAGCTAGCTAGTGGAGCTAGCCTGGGTTGCTGGTGCACCCACTCACGTGGGGAGGGGGTCTCAAACGTTTCTCAAGCCATGATCAAAATAATCCATACATTGTCAAGTCGATACGTGAGATTGATTGATTGAAAACTTTATTGAACAACAATCAGCAAGAAGTGGTCAAAAGGATAAAAACAAACTAAAGACCAAAGGCTCTTCTCCATTGTGGTCCTTAAAAGATCATAAACAATCGACGTTTGCGTGCAGTATGTATTCCATATTCGTGTTCCTATGTTGTGGCCCTCCCATGAGCCACTGGGCCCCCTGCTGTGAGCCTCTCATGGCCCCCGGTCCACACGTTGATGACCACTAGGGCGTAGCTCCTAGCGCGAGGCAGGTTGCTGAGCTGCACCCTGGAGGGGGCTTCGGTTCGTACCGTCGTGCTGGAGGGCTCTGGGCAGACCACAAGACTTCAACGGTTCGTACCGTCGTGCTGGAGGGCTCTGGGCAGACCACAAGACTTCGACGGTTCGGACTGTGGTGCTGGAGGGCTCTGGATAGACCACAGGACGACTACGGTTCGGACTGTGGTACTGGAGGGCTCTGGGTAGACCACAAGACTTCAACGGTTCGTACCGTCGTGCTGGAGGGCTCTGGGCAGACCACAAGACTTCGACGGTTCGTACCGTCGTGCTGGAGGGCTCTGGGCAGACCACAAGACTTCGACGGTTCGTACCGTAGTGCTGGAGGGCTCTGGGTAGACCCCAGGACGTCGATGGTTAGCTGAATCTTCCATGGTTAGCCACATGCACGCTAACGCAGCATGTTGGCCCCTTGAGGCCTGTCCTTGTGTGACGATAGCTTTATAGATTTGACTCATTATCATCCACCCCTCCAAGTCTGATTTTATTGCTAGTATTTCCTTTGGTATGGTTTTCTTTTTTTTTTTTTTTACTTTAGGGATGCTCCCTCCTCTCCCTTATCAAATTAAAAGCCCCCCCCCACACACACCCCCTCCTGGATGTGTTTTTTTCTCTCTCCTGGAACAGTCCCCTGCTATGTGACATTTCACACTGTGAGATTTAACAGCGGTAAACTGTTGCCTATTTTCTCCCCCCCCCCCCCCCGCCCGCTCATGCATTATGGAACTAATAACGCTGAATGCAAAGACGGAATTAGAATAATGACCAAGGTACCCCATGCTAACGAGCCCCCCCCCCGCTTCCCAGCTAGGAACATTCTGTGTGCCTTCTTTATTTATTTAGCAGAGCTATAAATCATTCAAATATTCATCTTTTTGGGCAGCGGTTGGGTGGGTGAGGGGGTGGCGGTTGGTGTGAGGGGGAGGGGGTGGGGTTTGACATTTTGCTAATTGTTACAAGCAGCCAATCGTCTGCGGCAGCACACCTCGTTGAGCCTCTAATTGGAACATGTAGCGTCCCCCGGGGAACGCGGAGGGTAAACAACGAGTTGAACGTGTCGAAAACATCGATTTTTAAAAGCAAGGATTAGTGTCATTCCGCCACTTTTCTTCGGGTGATAGTTTGGATCTCTTTTTTTTTTTGTAAGCTGTTTTGACAAGCGAAATGTCACGGAGCATGGCGATCAATTTGACGGATTTCTGAAATGGCTAGATTAATGCTTTGGGCAATCTGCTCACTGATAGCAGCCAGATCTGCGTATGTCCTGTTAATGCGTCTCGTATACAAAGTGTGTCTCGGCGAAACTTGTCTCCCATGTTTGAATTCATGAGTTTCTTCAAAAATACAGCTCTAATGTTTATGTATTGTGGCATAGAAACGTTTTTGTTCGAGTGGAAAGTGATGCTGGTGGAGAATAGGAATAAATATATTTGACAATATATCAATTGAATAGTAAGACGTTGATTAGGGAAAGTAGCATTAGTAAACTAATCCGAAGTGAAACATGGATGAACACTTTGTTTTCCCTTCAAAATGAATCTATGGCCTTTTCCATGATAAAACACAAGCATTAAGGGTATTTCAGCAACAGAAATATATCATACACAGTCATGGTGGCTGAGTAAAAAGTTGGCTTTCCACGTTATTGGGTGCGGTTGGGATTCTACATTATTCATGCAATGCAGATAGGAAAGTTTTGCCCATTATTATATCTGCACTTTTACCCTTAAAAGCATGGCAGGGAAACACACCCAAGAGTTTCAAAGTGCAGTTAAGCAAAAGTTTTCAAAAGGCATTCAGGATGCACTTTTCATCTGGCCTCGGTTTCAAATGAAAAAAAGTATTAGCACGGGGCAAACTGTGATTTGATGCTTTTTTATGGGCTTTTTGTGCCCCAATGGACGTGACAGCCAAGACAAAGCAAAGTGGCTTTAAAGTGAGGGGCAATGACAAAGGTTAGCTTGAATTGTGTTAAAAGGCCAAAAGCAGCTCATCCGTTGGTAGTGTGATATTACGTTTGAAATACTGAGTCTGCCGGTGTAAGGGGAGTTCTATTTATACTGATATGTTAAATAACCCAATAAACAACTTTTTATTGTTTGGCACACTTTGTGGAAAAAGTCCATTTTCATTTCATAGTGTCTCCAAATTTGCCATTCCTCCCCCTTTTTTGTAATATTGTTTATATTTACTGTTCTGCCACTGCAGCTTTCTGTTTCCCCATCCAACCCCGGCGTTCAAAACAGAAAAGAAACACAAACAAACAAAAATAGAGATAAGAAGTCTACAATCCAATCCAATTTAAGGACTCTTGGCTCCTTGGCTCCCCAGTGGAAATGAAGCCATTCCCCCCCCCCTCCCTCTCTCTGTCTCTGTCTCTTCTGTCTCTCTCTCTCTCTGTCTCTGTCTCCCTCTCTTCTCTCTTCTCTCTCTCTCTCTCTCTCTCTCTGTCTCTGTCTCTGTCTCCCTCTCTTCTCTCTCTCTCTCTCTCTCTCTCTCTCTCTCTCTCTCTCTCTCTCTCTCTCTCTCTCTCTCTCTCTCTCTCTCCCCCCTCCCCCCTCCCTCCTCCCGCTCCTCCTCAGAGCCTGAAATGGGCCCTTAGTTGGTATTCCTTTGAGGGAGATATCAATCCTCGTTACGGTGGATGGAGGCCCTCCACGCGAGGGCTTTATGAGTTTCCTGTCCAGGGCGGCCGGCCATTACTCAGCGAGTGTCAGCGTGCTGATCTCTGCCTCGGCCGCCGCCACCGCCGCCGCCACGGAGCGAGACCAAGGTGCCAAATGAAAGAAAATCACCCTCGCGCACACACACTCACGCACGCACACACACACACACATGCACAACCCCCCCCCCCTTTGATCATCCTTTGTTGTGTTTGGCTGCCGCTAAGTGAAAAGTTATTTAGCCGCCGCGGTTAGCCAGCTGCTGCATTGGCAGCGCCGCGTTGTTTACTTCCTGGATGGGATGCGATCGGCCTCACACCGTCTCTCTTTGGAAAAACTTTTAAAGGTCAACCCCCCCCCCTCCCTTCCCTCCCCTCGCCTTACCCCCACCCAACCTCCACCCTTACCCCCTCCTGCCTCCCCCCCCTCCCCCACCATCTCCTCTCGGTCTCGGTGTAAATATAGCATAGCTGCGCAAGCAAAGAAATCAATGGTGGTGGTTGAGGCGGCCAGTCGATGTTGGCCCGGCTGGCTTCCACCGCCACTCAAACGCAGTGTTTATCTTTCTATCTTTTCTTGTGTTTTATTTACGAGTATTCCTTTTTTTTTTTCCGGGGACCTTCTCCCGCTTCTTTAAGGTAGGTTATATGCCGGGAAAGTTTGGGTTAAAATAAAAACGAAACCAAAGCACGAAAGCTACGGTGGACTTTGTGCTGCCTGGAGATAGGTGTTCTATAATTAGCGACTCATGACCCTCTCACCACGGACAACATCCCCCCCCCCCCCCGCTCCTGAACCCCCCCGATAAGAGAGGTGGCTGGGCCGTCCGCATTAATTTACTGTAATCCGACCACTAATTAGGCCGGCAGATAAGACAATCAGATCTGGGATCTGTCGAGTGTCTCCCTGCCGACCACTCTGTCAACGTCTAAGAGCAGGGCGTCTATTTTGTTACTCGCTGAACTCCGAACACGAGGATTTGTTGGTTTTTGTTGTACACGTTTTGCAGACAAAATGGATGCCGTTTTCTCACAAGGGCCGACAAAATACATTGGATACATTATTTTGATAAATCGTTAGATTATTTTTTTTCTCTTGTATACATTTGAGACTGGGATTGTCAAATGACACATTCCACAGAATGTCAGTGGTATGTGTCTGGAACGAGCCTAAAAGATTTATGTTGGCTTCAGAAGAGTGATTTTATCGTTGATTCCTCATCTCCTTGAATATCTCCTCCGTCAAACACCCTCTAAGGAGATTTTCTTCTTGATACAATTTAGATATTGTATTAATTTTGACAACTGTTTGATATAAATGTCTGCTTTTCACTGTTTTTGTTGTGTCTGTGTTTGGAGAACTTCAAAAGTGTTCTGTCGCCGCACTCCAAAAAACAAAAAACAGTCACAGCCGATGGCTACTGTCATTATATAATAAAGTAAGCAATAAAATATGCAACTTTTTGGTTGCATACAAAAACCCCAGAGAGCCAGAGCAGAATGGACTGGATTGGCTCTTTGCTATTCCCCACAAGGATTAATAATCTACTCCTTTCCTTCCCAGAAAAAAGGTTTTATTCCCCCGGAAAAGCTTTTCTCATTTCCTGAACACTTACATAATTCCCTATTGCGTTATTGTGAAAAGCTATTTTTTTTAACTTTTTCTTTCATTACAGTTGAGTAGAACCGGCAACACCTCGTCCAACCCTCTTTCACTCTCGGCGAGGCTGCTGACCTTTCAGAAACAGCTAAACCGACCGGGAATGGTACCTTTTTGAAACGTGAGAAAACCAGGAACGTTTCAAAAAATGTACCATTTCCGGTCGGCTCGCTATTCCCGCGGCTTAGGGCACGGACCAGGAACGCAGACTTATCGCCTGTCCGGCAGGCGTTCCCTCTCTCGGCGTTCCCTCGTTCCCACGTTGAAACGGCGTTCCGCAGTAAAGTGCTGTAATGCCGTTACGTCTCTCCCCCCTCCTCCCTCCTCCTCCCCCCTCCACCCCCTCGTTCTCTCTCTCTCTCTCCCTTGAAGGAACCTGTCGAGGGCGATAAATAAAGTGGGATGGCTCTCTCGCCGACGGTGTTCTGTTACTAATGATGCTCGAACGCCCTCTTCACCAGGAAGGAAGTGGAGCTGTTGGGATTACTTCTGTTTGGGCGGTGCAACCGGCTAAACAGAAGTGTGTGTGTGTGTGTGTGTGTGTGCACGCACACGCAGATGCACTCACACACACGGACGCATACATAAACACAGACACACACGCACATGCACATGCATACACTAACAAATACATTCTCACACACACACACACACACACACACACACAGACGCACACACATGCACAAAGAAAAAAAACACACACACACAGGTGCACACACACACAGAAGCACACAGATGCAGACGCACACACACAACCAGACCCACACACATGTAAACACACACACAGACACACACACACGTGGACATACACCCTCATGAACATGCAAACACAGATGCGCACACGCACACACTGGCTTCTGTTTCTCATACGCAGTAACCATGCAGAACAATATTGGATACGTATGCAAATGGATTTCAACACACATAATGCATGCGCGATCGCATAAGGCGGCATTCACACGTGTTAGCAGAAACACACACACACACACACACACACACACACACACACACACATACACACACACACACTCCCAGCGTTAGGATGGGTGTGCATTGTGAATTTGTGCAGTGATATGTAAAAAACGTATTGAGGGCACATCGCATCGATCTCACACTAACTCAGCCGCCCCCGTTTGAAATGTTGTCATCGATTTCAAGGGGATCATCATAACAAGTTGAGATGGAAAAATTAAAAAGGGCCCTTAAAGGCACTTGACGTTGTGATTTGTATTGTCTATAAAGCGCGGACATGGAGCCCTGGCCCCTGATCGCGACCGTGGGTTTACCGTATTCCCACTGATCGTTTCTGCGGGGATGAATTGGATGTCATCACAGCAATCGTTCTGGTGAAACCAATAGCCTTTGCCCGCAAAATCGTAATCTAAAGCCAAGAGCCCACTACCGCCCTTCTGCCCTCCCTCTGTCTTTTCGGTTCACGTGTCCCCTGAGGAACGCGCTAAAGACTGGTGGCATGGGCAGACTTTCCACACTACTCCTGTGGATATCGATTTGTTTAAAGACGTTGATTCTCCCGGACCCACTATCGCACATCACGTGGCATCAAGGGCTTTGTCCTTGAACCAAAGCAGATAGGATGGAACAATTGGACTGCTCAGTTTCCTTTAACTTCCCCTCCACTGCTAGTAAAACGAGAACAAATATATATATATATATATATATATATATATATATATAGTATGTATGAGTGTGTATTTATAAACTGCACTACAGATCCGTACAAACCCGGCTTGACTGACCCGCAAACCGCCAGGGCAATCAGAGAAAAAAACATATTAAGCATAAAGGAAGAGAAAATCGTATTAACTACCTTCCTCCCATGTTTATTTTATTCCCCTGACAGCATCCATCTCTTTGTGTCCACCTTCTCTTCAGGTATTGGAGGCCTCTGTGTAGAGGGAGCTTTCCTTTACCAGAGGGGTCAGGACTCTCACTCCATCACCATTATTTCATTCAGAAGATACCCCGAGGTAATTAGTCCAATTATAAATCTAACCCCCCCGACACACACGCACGCACGCACATGCACACACACACACACACACACACACACACACACACACACACTAACCGACACACACATACACAGACACACACATACACACACACTAACAGATACACACACACTAACAGATACACACACTAACTGACACACATACTAACTGACACACATACTAACCGACACACACACTCACACACACACACACACACACACACACACACACACACACACACACACACACTAAAAGATACACACACACATACTAAACGACACACACAGCGACACACACACACACATCCATCTGTAGGTGTGCTCTGCATCGTGTCCATCCTCACTACAGACAGGGTTTGGGATGGTGTGTGTGTGTGTGTGTGTGTGTGTGTGTGTGTGTGTGTGTGTGTGTGTGTGTGTGTGTGTGTGTGTGTGTGTGTGTGTGTGTGTGTGTGTGTGTGTGTGTGTGCGGGAGAGATGTCTTCCCCTGCAGAGGTCACACACCTCCATTACCGGTCACAGGGCTTCCAATTATTGCTTCCTGCTTGGTTGAAGAAAGAGGAGATTTACAGTGGAGGAGGGGGGGGGGGGGGGGGGGGGGAGAGACAAGTCTGAGCTGTTAGGGCAGAATCACTGCTCAGTCCCCCACCCTGATGGTAATGTCTGCTCCCGAGACGCAGATCGACGGGCAGACGGACAGACAGGTGGCGCTGGTCGAGGGCCACGTTGCTACGTCGTCCGCGTGGAAAACCCCACCCGGAACGGATGGGCCTTGGCTCTTAATGCCGGGGTGCTAAAAGTGCCCTCAACACGCCTAATCTCCCCTCGCCCCGCCGCTCCCCGGCCAGAAGAACCCTCCTCGACTGGTCAGTGAGCCAGATCGGCAGAGAAAAACGCACAACTTACAAAATGGCGTTTTTTTTCTTTTTCGCTTACAGTTTTGAACGCTGAACGCGTGAGCCGGCGTTGGAATGTTTTCTGGAAGTCGAGGGGCGGCACGCGGATGTTTGGCAGATGGTTTATGGAAATTGAGGAAATTAGCCCCCCCCTAGGGAAAGGCCTGATTGTTATCTGCTCCACAAATCAGCCAGCGGTGGCTTTAAAGGAAGCCGCGCGTCTGTGCTCTCTGTATTCCTTCCTACCCGTTTATTTCCCTTATCCTGCTTCGTTCCTCAAAAGGCGAAAAAATCCCCAGCGGCCGTTTCACAGGAAGCGGTAGAGGCAGAGTACACGTGTAAACAGGAAGGAGAGAAAGGAGCGGAAACGCAGAACACGTTCCGCAGCTCGGCTTCTTCAATAGCAGCCGTCGGCTTTGTGCTTAACTGTAAATATAAATAGTGCACCTCGTGTCAGCCCGACGCTGCTGTAAGGAATACATTCAGTATTTCCACCGGAGTGGGTGGTGGTGGTGGTGGTGGTGGTGGTGATGGGGGGGGGGGGGTTTTGAAGGGAGGATCGTGGGGGGTCTACGCTGGTTTTCCGTTGTGTATTCCTCCGGGTCGGTCAATACGGCTGGCCCTTCCTCGCTTATCGGTGGCGATGCTCGTGTTTGGCTGAAGGGGGTCTTCGATTTCTAATCACGAGTAAATTGAATCTCATTTTTGAATGGGGTCTATTATGGGGGGGGGGGGGGGTGTATTAGTTTTAATGGGTGTGTGTGTCGGTACTGGGGGGTTTGTTGGAGGAGACGTGTGGTCCTCAAAGGAGGGGTTTTATTAATTTCCGAGTCCACTATCGACCGATGAGTGGGGGAGGCGGCGGGGTGTTTAGAGGTTAGTACAAATAGTGTACGTTTGCGATGCGCTATCCGCCTCATCTCGTATCTGACGGTATCTCAGAAAGGGCCTTTTTCCCGCCGACGTGGGAATATGTATCGACGCATTTGCATTTAGAGTAACTCGAGGGTTTGAAGGGAAAGTGAAACCTGTGTCTCTGCGGGGTTTCATGGGGTTTGCTTTCCCGCTGTTTATGCTCTCGGTGTAATCTTGGTAAGGAGGGGCGGCGGTTCTTAAGGGTCTTAATCCCACCATTGCTTTATGGTTTCTATGGGCCGTGTGTCCCCGATCCCCGTGCATTACCACCCCGACATTTACACATGATAAGTGGCTGTTTTGATATATGCCGTCAGGTCAAGCCTGTTCACCAACCACCCTCTAAACCTCTCGCCCATGGGTGGGGTCTGACCTGTTGTGTGGGGGTCAAACCTTTTGGGTGGGTGGGGGTCAGAGCTATTGGGTCGGTGCGGTATGTTTCATTGCCATTTCATTTTGGACATCGTCCAAGATGTGTTCTATATTATATAAATGTGGATGGTTTGAAGTCATTTTGGATGCCCCACACACACACACACACACACACACACACTGACACACACACACACACACACACACGCCCCACTGTTACTGTGTCCACATTAGGGCCAATAAAAATCCACGCAGGTCATAATAAACAAGGGAGAATTTGCACTGCACACACACACACCAAGTGTGTGTTTCTGTGTGTGTGTGTTAGTTCAGACGCACACACACACACACACACACACACACACACACACACACACACACACACACACACACACACATCCTAGCCGACCACCATATGGGTTGAGTGGATAACGGGTGCTGGGTGGGTAAGGTCAAATTTGATTAGGGCGCTACTTAACTGGCTATTGATGGTGCAGCGGAGGGAGGGGGGGGGGGGGGGGGGGGGAGTTAAAATGCCTTCAGTGTGAAACATGGGGCCGTTAAAGGACACA
>NC_044051.1:2507658-2530158 GCF_902167405.1 Gadus morhua | reverse complement strand
GTACCAAACAGTAACGATTTCAGCTAAGCTAGCCGCACACAGTAATATCAAGCTAATGGAACCCAAGCACAATCTTGGGTCAAATACCGCTTACTGCCTTTGTTCACTGAGCCACAAACGACCATTTGTAATTGACCAGGAGACGGTGCTGAATTGCGTTTCTTGTTGCATTGATTGATGGGGGTTTGCATTGTTTCGTTGTTGGCTGAATCAGGGCCGCAGACGACAGGACAAATAACGGACCGCTAAACCACGCTTCGGCCTTCAGCGAATACCGACCGCATTTGGCCTTGCACCGCACGAGCGCAACGGCCAGTCTGAGGCGGTGTTTAGTAAACACCACCACCGCTGTGTTGTCTGACTAAAGTAAGAAGCCTCTATAGAAAACAACTCTTACCGCTCACTCTCTCTCTCTCTCTTCCGATTCCTCTCTTCCCCTGAAAACAATGTTAAAACTCACTCACTCCAATCTCCAACCTCTCTCGATCTCTCACTCCCTCCCTCTCTCTCTCTTCCTTCGTCTTTCTCTCTCTCTTCCACTCTTTGCCTCTCTCGCTCTGTTTCTGTCTCTGTCCTTCTTTCACTTTCTCTCACTCTCTTTGCCTCTCTCTCTGTTTCTGTGTCTCTCTTTCTTTCACTTCCTCCCACTCCCTTTGTTCTCCCCCTCTCCTTATTTCCATCTCTCCCTCACCAGTTCACTCCCCCACTCTCCCCCCTCTCCCTCCCCTCCCTCATATGTGATGGTGTTGTTATTATGGCCGGTGAATATTTTTACATTTAATTGAAATGTGCGCTGCTGTTCCACCGAGCCAGCAGCAGGAGCCGTTGACACAAATCCATTCCAACTGCCGGGCGAGTCTCCCGGAAACACTGGTTGGTATGCGCAGACCGGTTTGAGCGGGAGAGGATAAAATAAACTGACACTTCGCTATTTTGCTGTCAACCGTTCCCTGTTCCTGCTACACAGATTGCAAAACAGCCTTACTAAAGTGTTTTTTTTTGTTTTTAATTATAAACAACAATAGGTCAACTCTGAGGCCTCTAGAGAAATATATGAACCTGTATGGTATGATATGGATATTTAATAAGCAACCCTCAAACCGGTTGATGGCCGTGCATATATATTTTCGTGTTTACAAATTGCGTTCATATTTTGGAGATACTTTTGAGACACCACTTAAAGTGAAGTGGCTTGTTAAATGCAAAAACAAAGTTCTTTCAGATTAAGTGTCGGTGACTGCACTGAAAAATAGGTTGTTGATATTCATGGAGCATGTATTCATAAAGCTTGTGTGTGTGTGTGTGTGTGTGTGTGTGTGTGTGTGTGTGTGTGTGTGTGTGTGTGTGTGTGTGTGTGTGTGTGTGTGTGTGTGTGTGTGTGTGTGTGTGTGTGTGTGTGTGTGTGTGTGTTTCACACGGGAACGTTCCATCAAGAGCACTGCATGAGTTCACGGTTGAGTGTGTGTGTGTGCGTCAGTGCTCGTACTTGTGTTTGCTCAAGCAGCCCATGTTTGCAAGCACGTGTACATGTGTATGTACCCACTTACCTGTTTGTGTGCGAAAGTGTAGTGCCTGCGTCTTAGATTTTTTGGCATGCATTTGTGTCTGAATGAGCGTGTATGTGTGTGTTTGTGTTATGGTCACGTTGTTGGGGGGGGGGGGGGGGTTGGCAGAAGACTGTGACAGCCCTATTCTGGGATAGATTTGGAGGCAGGAGGCCCGATGATTCCATTACCCACAACGACACTCTCCCGCCCCCTCCCGTCATTTAATAATACAAAATGGAGGGTAGTTCTGGAAGGTTCCGCTCCATCCCTGAACTGGTGCCAGTGTGTCGGTACAGTCCCCAGGACGCCCACGTTGTATATGCTAAGAAGCAGAAGCCTTTATGCTGCTGCTGCTGGTGGTACATAAATTATAATATTAATAACTATGATTCCGGCTTGCGAGTTCCTCAGGTATAGCTTAGGCAGGCTATCGGCGTAGATGGCTACGTTTAGACGGAGAGTTTATTAGCCGCATTCACATTTACATTTAAGGCATTTAGCAGAAGCTTTCATCCAAAGCGACTTACATTAAGTACACTTGCAAATGAAGCTGCATGACAATGCTGTGAACAATGCTTTGGGTCCATTAGTCTGTTTGGTCCTTTTTTCTCCACGTGAATAACAGATTGGATCCATGGAGTAATTGAGGAGTAATTCAGCTGTGTTAGCATGGCGGATTTGATGATTCATTGAAGCAAAAGCGGGAAAAAGAAAATGGTTTAGAAATCGATGACGTTGTGGTCCTGGAGAGTCTAAAGCCCTGTGATTAGTTTGACCTCGGAATTCTTCCTTTGTGGTTTTTGTTATTAACCCCCCCATTGAAACCCGCTGACGTCTGATTGGTTTTGTGTGGATCGTTCCGTCGGGATCCACCCTTCGGAAGGTGCGGTCCTCTGGTGTGGTTACACAGCATATAATCAATTTCCAGGGAATTTCAGGTTTTCCTGGAATTGTACTTCTTTCAGAGTTCCCAGCTTTTAACTCCATTTCGGAACAGCAGCATTGATGACTGGAATTCGTCATCAATGATTCTGTCAAGAAATAAAAGCAATATCCTGTGTTTTGTATTCGGTGTGTGCTCAAACGTTACCGTATCTCTTAATCCTCCCACTATTGACGCAGTTGAATATATATAAACGAAACTAGGAGCAAAGTCTTCAAGCCCACATTCATGCAATTATTTTGATCTCAATCATGTTCGTTCCAATTTCTACCGCTATTGATTTATTTTGTTATAAATACCATCCATTTTCTTTCCGTCTAACTATCCATCCATCCATCAAGTCTTTATTGCTGGTTATTAGTATGTTGTGTGACGTTCAATTATCCAAACTACTCAAGTGATTTTGGAAGGAAAAAACAGACAAAGCAAAAGGAAATGGAACTAGCTGGATGGAGGGGGGGTTATTGAACATGCAGTGGGCGGTGAATTACCCAGAGAATGTTAATACCGTCACTGTGTGTGTGTGTGTGTGTGTGTGTGTGTGTGTGTGTGTGTGTGTGTGTGTGTGTGTGTGTGCGCGTGCGCGCCCCTTTCTTCTTTTTTCTGGTTATCATTAAATGGTACAACAGAATAACAAATTAGTGACTTGTCTTCAATAAAATGAAAGGCTTTCAGCCTGAAGCACTCTGTGCGCTATAATGCTAACCGCTAATGATAATTAGCATGGTTAAGCTAATTTAATGCTAACCGGCAATGATAATAAGTATGACTCAGCGGATGGGAATGCAAAGCATGATGGGAAAAGGCTCCTTAAAAGACTGTTTTTAAATAAATGTGTCATTACCTTATTAAACTAGGTTGGAACCATGTTTTCTATCCATTGTTTGCCCTGATTCTCTGGAGTACAATCCTCCATTACACAGCTAACTCCTAAACACGCTAATTAAACCAGATACCCAGTCCAGGGCTGAGTCATCAGTACACACGCCAAACCAAACGCAGCATAACCTCGCTCACTTGTTTATCGGCTTTTGTTTTTTGATCCGTCTGAATTAGGATTTAAAGCAAGAGAACATTGCTTTCTACCTTTGTACCATGCTAGCCTGTATATCAGAGAGAGAGGGAGAGAGAGAAAGAGATGGAGAGAAATCTGTATTAAATGAGACCAATGAACATCAAATGTATTACTCCTCACCCTGCAAACAGAGAAGACACAAGGACTAAACGTACACTCTGTCTTTATGTTTAACTGTAGGCTACAAACGATGAGTAAAATCTAAAGACTAAGAAACAAACCAGACATATCTCTCGGTCTCTTCACAGGAGGAGGAGGCAGAGGAGGTAGCTGCTGGGAATGAGAAAAAAAGCCTCGTACTCAGCATTCTCCGAACCGGGGCACTGCAAACCTTATCATGCCTCTTCCTCAACCCACTTAAGGGTCCTGACCCACGGTTTGAACACCACTGTTCTAAACCAAAACACAGAGAAAGTGAAGTAACAAGATCACAAGAGCGTGGTACATCTTTTTTTTGTTTTTATTCTCTCTTGCGGTGATTCGGTATCTGAGTGTTGGAGTGTATCTGAGTGCAGCCACAGTCTGTACAGAAACCACAGAGGGTGTAATGAACAGCGCCGTGGTCAGATATACTTGAGCTGAAATCCCAGGAGATTCACTGCTGCTCCTTTCTTTTACGGATGGTTTAGCCGGTGGTTTGCCGCCTGGATCTGTGCAGGCTACATGCTTATGTTTGCCATCGCACTTCTACCGTGCACCCCTGCTTTACATCCTCATGCTCCTTATGCTTGTGCTTTTTAGCAAGAGAAACCGTTCATCCAAAGCTTACAGTGATTTCAGATACTTGTCTTTAAGGAGCAGATATAGGGGCTAGGCGCAGACGCGGATTAACGCACAGGTTTGCCTAGGCTGCAAGCTAGGGGCTCAGCAGCTGATAGTTTCTGGAGCAGTGCTGTTTTAATTAAGGTTGTCTCAATGCTTTTGATACGGGGCCCTGAATAACGTTTTTTTCTGCATGATCCGTAAGGGGGCCTCAAACAAATAGGGCCAATTACCACGTTCATCCGCCACTGGCTAGGCGTCTTTCTCTAGCATACCGTTGCCTACAGGTAGGGCTGGGCGATATTGCAAAAAATATTATCACGATTATTTTTTCGATATCGATCAATATCGATATTAATCACGATATATAATAAAAAAAAATATATATGTATGTATATCTTTTTTTTTCTCTTATTTTCATTGTTGTTGATAGGGTGTGTGTGTGTGTGTGTGTGTGTGTGTGTGTGTGTGTGTGTGTGTGTGTGTGTGTGTGTGTGTGTGTGTGTGTGTGTGTGTGTGTGTGTAACGGAAGCTCAAACATGCACCAGGGAATGGGCGTGTACTTAGGCATTAACCGCAAAACTGCGATCTGACTATTTTGTTTATTTCTGCCGCATTGGCTGTCAGGTAAATCTCTCTCTCTCACTCTCTCATCCTCATCCGCTTATCCGGGGTCGGGTCGCGGGGGGAGCAGCTCAAGCAGGGGGCCCCAGACTTCCCTTTCCCGGGCCACATTGACCGGCCAGTGTTGAGATATAATCTCTCCACCTAGTCCTGGGTCTTCCCCGAGGTCTCCTCCCCACTGGACGTGCCTGAAACACCTCCCAAGGGAGGCGCCCAGTGGGCATCCTTACCAGATCACGTAAATCCATGTCAGAAATGCTTTTTTTTTTTAATTTTTTTTTTTTTTCATATCGAGCATTTATGTCTAATGCTTATCGTCGTAATCGACGTCAGATTTATCGCGATTAATAATCGTAATCGAGTTATCGCCCAGCCCTACCTACAGGTGATGCTGTGGACGTTTAGGGAATCGAACCTACAATCTTTCGGCTGGGAGTGAACCACCACACTGCCCCCCCAATCCCGCCACACGTCCTTTTACGAAGATCATACGATGACCTTGTCCACGCAAAACTCATCGACCCCAAATCCCGGCGTTTCCTTAGGGTTCTCGACGATGTTCTTCTTGCTTGTCCTACCTGAAGTGATTTGTGAGTCCTCGTGGACTTCGGCGTCTGCGTTTCTAGGGGTCAGAGCCCAATCAGTGTCCACCCACACCCCCTTTTCTGCTGGCGCTTCATTAAGGGGACCCCGGTAAACAGCCTGTTCACTAGAGCTGATTAATTTCCCCAAATGTGAACTCCAAGGGAGTCTGATGGCGGGGAATAATAATGAGTTTGACTTGAGGTTGCGGATCGCAGTTTATTATACATGTTCCCCATCACTCCCAGTGTTCATTTGAGAACGAGCTCTGCCCCGGAGGTCAACACCAACCTGGGTGCGGCCTCATTTGCATGAACCGGAAGGCGTCCGTGTAAACTACTGAGAGAGAGAGAGAGAGAGAGAGAGAGAGAGAGAGAGAGAGAGAGAGAGAGAGAGAGAGAGAGAGAGAGAGAGAGAGAGAGAGAGAGAGAGAGAGAGAGAGAGAGAGAGAGAGAGAGAGAGAGAGAGAGAGAGAGAGAGAGAGAGAGGCAGCATGAGGCTGGCCTCATGCTGAGCGCTAATTTGGTCCCGAGGAACAAAAGTTTTGTTGATGCTTTTCAAGTTTGTCCAAACCCTGGTTTGGAATATCAAAGCGCTGCACTACAGCAGGTTCTGCTCGTCTTAAGAGATTAAATCCTCCTTTACATCCCTCTTATTAATACAGAATGTGTCTCATTGTATTCATTATTCAAAGGGGCGATGTATAAGTTGTACTCGTGGTAAACGGCCTGAATGTCGAGAGAGTGTGTTGAAATATTAATGTCAATATTATGCCTTCGACCGCGAAGTGTTCCCTGTAATGAGTTACATGATGGATAGCTTAACGACGGAATGGTAAGCCTTGCCCTTCCACTCCTCACCTGACACTACATGAGCGTGCAGGGAGAAAAGTTAGCCATGTTGAAAAGCCTAAAATAAGAAATGCAAGGAATGCTAAACTTTGTGCAGTCACCTTGTAAACACATCGTCCTTTTTAAATGTCACTGATCACTCGGAGAGACAGGCACAGCGAGAGAGCGTTTTTTTCAGTCTCCATTTATGGGAGAGAGGTTGAGAGATGCACAAAACACTTTTGAGTTTGACTTAGAATTCCAATGAAGCAGCGGCCGACGTTGACACGCTTTTACTCTAAAAATTAATAAATAAGAAGGCTCTCTGGAGGATGGTCGGCCCACCGCCGTCATGGCTTTGATTTTGATTGGCAGAAACTTTATTATTAATCTTAACGCAGATGTTAGCTGGGGCTGCCACCGGCTGTAGTTGAGGGGCTAAAGTAAAAGTGAATAACCAGGCAGCGTGAAATCGGAGGGAAAGTAAAAAGGCGGGAGAAGACAGTTAGCCACCGTTAGCTTCCCGACATTAGCTGTGAACGCCGCACATAAAAAGATCCTTTGGGGGTTTTGAAGTACTTGTTCCTCACTCGTAATGCGATGAAGATGGAGAAGACTGCAGAATAAGTAGTAATCTTGAATAATGTGTATTAATATATGCCATTTAGTGGTAGCTTATATCCAGAGTGCCTTACAGTACTCCTACTCCGTACGTTATTAGCATAGCTTTAGTTCTCTCGGAGGGAAACCCAAGCCTGTTAACCATGGCAGTGTTAATGCCATGCTCTATCATTTGAGCTCGACAGGACTACCATTATCTATAGTGGAAGGAGCTATCTGCGGCCCACATATCACTTTTCTTGTTTTCTTTTTAGCATAGCATAGAAGCTGGCATTCATCCATGGGGTTGTGGATTACAAGGAGCTCAAGAGTGAGGAGAGAACGGGCATAAAGGATTGTTGTTGAGGATACTCTTAATTCAATTCAAATTCAAAGTGTTTATTGTGATATGCACAATGATTAAATTAAATGTTAAGATAAAATAATAAGATACTTAATTGATAAGAGTGTGTCTAGCTCTAAGAAAAAGGTGACGTTGGAGAGGGATCAGAAATGATGGGAGAGAAATGCCAACACAATTAGATTAAAGCATGAAGCAAATGTACATGACAAACAAAACGGTGAATGAGGATTATTTACAAATTGGCTGAACAACCGGTGATTGGGTGATGAACGACAAGGACCGACCAATCAGAGCCCTCTGTTTTGACCAGTGTTGTTGTTGTAGAACAATGTTGGGTGCGGTCAGACGACAGCTACTGAAGCGTTAACTCAACAAACAGATCGCCCACGCTGGGGAATTATAAATCTTAACAGTGGCCATGAATCCAAATTACACCGTTTTGTCTATTCTGACACATTCAAAGTGGTCCCATTGTATTGGCTTCAAAACCATCGCAAATAAAACAACAACAACAATGTATAATCTAGTCATGGAATTCAGCCGTAATCCTCTGAGAGTTTTATAATGATTAAAACACACACAACACAAACTGAATCCGTGATACATCGTTGCGCACACAGAAAAAAAACCTACCATGTCTTCCCTTAGTACACAGAAGACTGTGAACATGGTGAGAGAGAGAGAGAGGGAGAGAGAGGGGGGAGAGAGAGGGGGGGGGGAGAGGGAGAGAGAGGGGGTGCGAGAGAGAGGGAGAGGGGACGAGCAGGTGGGGGGGAGAGGAGAGAGAGAGAGGGGGGGGGTAGAGAGAGAGAGGGGGGATAGCGAGAGAGGGGGGGGGGGAGAGAGAGAGAGGGGGGAGAGAGAGAAGAGAGAGAGAGGGGGGGGAGAGAGAGAGGTGGGGGGGGAGAGAGATAGAGAGAGGGGGGAGACAGGGAGGGAGAGAGAGAGAGCGCTCTGATGGATGTGTCCCAGCTGTGTCTGACGGGGGGGTTGACAGAGACGGAGTTCCTGCAGCGATTTCCTCTTTCCTTGCTCCACCTACGTGGTGCTGCACAACGCCACCGCCCCTGTCCCCTAGAAGCGCCCATCGGGCCGGCTCGGTTCCCCCAGACGCTATACGGTGCCGTAGACGGTTCTGTCTTTCAGGTCCTCCGTTTCGTTCCTCTGATATGAATCTAATCTGTGCTTATTTTCTCACTAATGTTAATTAGTTGTTTCTCGTTATCGTTTGTTCTCCCCTCAGGTCGTCTGCGTCCTTTCACAGACATACAGGTTAATATACACCCGGGTTAACCCAGCGATTGTTAGTGCTTGGCACTTGGTCCTATGAACATCCTGAATGTACCCACAGAGATATATTGTTGTTTCTCTTTCTTCTGACAATTGTACTTATTGTAAATCGCTTTGGATAAAAGCGTCTGCCAAATGCCCTTAATGTAAATGTCAATGTACACCTGTATGTATGTATGTATGTAAACAATATGCATCTGTTGTGTAAAATGTGACGGCATCTATATGTGACTGGATAGTGTGGTCATACGACTCTAGGGGGAATGGCTATCCTGTAGCTTGTCAACATCTTGGTTGTCACTGTCATGTGACGGACACAGAGCGTGTGTTGCTTGTGGTCCCTGGGCTATGGCTGAGATCCCTGCAGGGGAATTGACAGTATGTTACCCCCACCTCCACCACCTCGACCACACCCTCGCTCGGCCACACCGTCACCCCCACCTCTGCTACCCCGACCGCTACCACCGTCTCCATCAATGCCAACCTTCGCCTACAATCACCCCCACGAACCCCCCCCTGCTGCAGCTCCGAATCACCCAACCCCACGTCCACACCCCCACTACCATGAGCTCCACCGCTGCCTCACAATCACCACCACCCCCACCCCCAACCCCCCCCCCCCCCCCACTTCCACCAGCCCTCACCAACCTCCATCCCAACCACGCGATCTCCGCCACCTTACCCTCCACCCCCCACCACCACCAGCCCTCACCAAACCCCCCCCCTGCTGCCGGGGCCCATGGCCCCGGGCCCGGAGTGGTGGTAAGTGACTGCAGAGTAAATGGGCAGTCGCTGCCTGGTCCCAGGAGGCCCATCTGGAGGGGCGGGGGGGGGCGGGGGGCTGTCAGAAGGGCTCAGAGCTGAGCGCCGCTACTGTAGACTGGGCTGAGCTCCGCCACGGCCCCCCTGATGGGAGGACGGGAGGCACTGGGACACACTGGATCATACTGTAATACACTACAATGTAATACACTGGATCATACTGTAGTACACTACAATATAATACACTGGATCATACTGTAATACACTACAATATAATTCACTGGATCATACTGTAATACACTACAATATAATACACTGGATCATACTGTAGTACACTACAATATAATACACTGGATCATACTGTAGTACACTACAATATAATACACTGGATCATACTGTAGTACACTACAATGTAATACACTGGATCATACTGTAGTACACTACAATATAATACACTGGATCATACTGTAATACACTACAATGTAATACACTGGATCATACTGTAGTACACTACAATATAATACACTGGATCATACTGTAATACAATATAATACACTGGATCATACTGTAATACACTACAATATACACTGATCATACTGTAATACACTGGATCATACTGTAGTACACTACAATATAATACACTGGATCATACTGTAATACACTACAATGTAATACACTGGATCATACTGTAGTACACTACAATATAATACACTGGATCATACTGTAATACAATATAATACACTGGATCATACTGTAATACACTACAATATAATACACTGGATCCTACTGTAGTACACTACAATATAATACACTGGATCATACTGTAATACACTACAATGTAATACACTGGATCATACTGTAGTACACTACAATATAATACACTGGATCATACTGTAGTACACTACAATATAATACACTGGATCATACTGTAATACACTACAATATAATACACTGGATCATGCTGTAATACACTACAATATAATACACTGGATCATACTGTAATACACTACAATATAATACACTGGATCATACTGTAATACACTTGAACGCACTGTGGTGCACTAATAGGATACATTAGAGTAGGGTGAATAGAATATACTGACCTGCAGAGTAATGCACTGTAGTAGAATACACTGGAAGGCACTGTAACACACAAGAATATAATATTCATTAAAGCACACTGTGATACAGTAGAATATAATCACATGTAATACACCGGAATAGAACACACTATAGTAGATATAAAAAATAACCAGCATTTTCTCTAAGCTGATCAGTCTTTACTGTCCAGGACCTTGAGCCTAACATAGCTACAATCTGCATCGTAGCTATGTTTACGTCGGTATATTTTAATAACCTAAGCATCCATATCGCATCACAGGATTAACGTCAGAGTTGAATGTATATAAATAGACGTGTGCACCGTTCTGTCGCTGCTCCGTCCAATCACAAGGCTCTCCTCGCTAACAAGACCCGCAAGCAACTTCTGTCACATGACAAAAGAGACACAGAAGGGCCCGTCCACGACCGTGACTGAGTGTTAGCAAGGCTGCCACATGCTATACATCCGCCCCCCTACCAGAGCCCTGAGTGTGGGTGGTGGGGGGGGGGGGGGGGGGGGGGGATGATGGTGATGTAGTGGTGGTGGTGGTGGTGGTGGTGGGGCTGATGCTTGTGATGGTGGTGGAGTGAGTGACATTGGGGGGGGGGCACCGACAAATGTCACACACAGCGGACACAAAGTAACAAATCTCAACTGAATTAAGCATTTATTCATATCAGAGAAGTTCATTTTGTATACAGCTGTACTAGGTCCGGACCACAGTGACCTCATAGCTGGTTACAGGCATGCCCCCACCACCACCACCACCACCACCCCCCCCCCCCCCCCCCCCCCTTACCAAGCAGCCTGTCCCCCTGACCGTGACCTGGGGCTGGGGTTGTCTAAGCTAGCGCTGGGTCCACCATGACCAGCCCCGGTTCAGCGGCCCACAGTCCACACAGACGGCCGGTGATTTATGCTAGGCTGTCAGTCGCGCGGATGCTACGCTAGGTCGCTCGTCCGGTGACCACAGATGTCTCTATTTTGCGATGGTATATATGTCGGTGGAGAGGAGCTCAAGGTTCCGCTGTAACCCGCGGCGATAAACATCCACCGCTGTCCTGGGCGACTGTTGGTTTTATCGGTGTGGGTTGGTATGAGTCATCTGTGGAGATGGGGTTGCAGACAGCATCTGGAGAGGATGTTTGTCAGTTAGAAGGACAGCGAGACACACAGGTGCAACAATCTATAATTTAATGGGGATTGCTTCAAAGGAAATCCTTACAAAGATGTCCTTGTTATATATTTTACATATTTTCTGTATTCAACTGCACACCTTTTTCCCGATACTTTATGCGTGTTCCATCTGGGGTTTATAAAAAAAAATGTTTGTGGATTCACATAAGATGTGGCTCGCACAAGATATTTTGAGTGAATATTTACCATACCTGAGGACAGCATGATTGTTTGTTTACCTATGACATCAAACGGGCTTAGTTAGTTAATTACCCTGAACATTGACATTTACCATATCACACTTATCCTCCACACCTAACATAACCTTTTCAGTATATATATATATATATATATATATATATATATATATATATATATATATATATACGCGCTCCAAAGTCAGTGTCAGCCAATAGGAAAGCGTCACGCTTGCTTAAAGGTTGGGTATGGAATTCTCTTTTTTGGCCATTTTTGCAAAATTACTTGAAATCCTTATCATAACCCACTTACAGCCACTGCGTTAGAAGTACTGACTTCAAAATTAAACAAGTCAATCATCTGTGGAACGGGCAGGGCTCGAAAAACTCCAGCCATTGATTTCCAGAGCCACCGAGTGGCATTGGACAGTAAGTACGTCAATCAAACGGTCGTACTGCACTCCCCCTCCCCCGCTCCCCGCGCGTGACCCCTTCGTGCACGTACTCAAAGCTCGTGACCCAGAGCAAGCTTCTGTTTGTTGTTATCCTGCGGTAGCTACTGGAGCTAGCTTACTAGCTAATGGCTCGCTCTTCGCTCGTGCATGTTTGCGCGTCCATGTACTTGGAATGGGTAGAGTCAGAGTCAGCGTTGAAGGAGAGGGGGTAGGACCATTTGAGTTGTGTGTTTTCAAAATCTGCTGGCATTTCGCACATCCTGTACCCAACCATTAAGGAAGTGGGTGTGGTTAGGATGGCTACATTCCAATCCTCAAGTACCTGAGGTAGGGCAGCCTCGAAACGAGACGGGAACGCGGGCCGTAATGAAACACGAAACACAAACGAACTCCGGCACTCTGAGATGTGTTGGGAAGCGTGAATGAATCAAGGAATGCGGGAATGGAAATAGAGTTCGGAATGAATTTCTTTCATTTTTGGAACATGAGGAAGTCCATCACGCTCTGTTTTGTGTGTGATTGGAAAAACCAAAACACGCCGTGCCGGCACTTCATATCGACAGGTGGAGCGAGTCTGTAATCAAGGAAAGCACTAAATGCACCATTACGCTGATTGGAATTGATTGGCTCGTGAACGCTCCGATATCGTCGACTGTAAGTATTCCCGACAAAAACAGGAGTTCCACTTCTGACTCCTAAAAACCCTACAAACCTGACGTCGCAAACACCACACGGACGTCCTTGCGTTCCCGCCCCCCTCCGTCAGCCTCCAGCCCCACAGACGCTCATTCGGCTCCGTCACGTCAACACCATCCCCAGCTGACTGTGACCTCGCACACGGCATCCCCGCTGCGCGTTCACTGGGAGGTTCATACAGTGAACAGACCTAATACCAGAGCTCCGACTCTCACTGGATGTCTGCGTGACGGGGTGGGGGGGGGGATGCAGATCGCAGATGTGCAATTGTTAGACCCCTAGCCCACCCCCCACCCCCCTCTTCCATCACGCTGTTTAACGCGCGCATCATTTCCTATGCAGATCTCTGCCCTGCCCCCCCGCGACGCCATGGAAACCAAAGATGCTTCCGGCGATGTGGGCCAGGGCGGAGCGAGTGGCAGATGGAGACAGAGATCTCCACTTTAAAGTTTTACAGCGAATGGGGAAACGGGGGGGGGGGGGAGGAGACATCGGGGAGACAGGGGGGTGCTTTCTTTTACCCTCTGTGTCTCTGGGTAGAAAGATGCGCCTTCGTTGTGTTGTTTTCTGGTTTGGTGGCTTGTTTTATTCCCACACATTGTGCACAGCACGCCAGCGTTGTCTCCTCTGTGTTGGGGGGGTCTGTCGGGGGGACTCCAGCTGCGAAGGGAGCCAATGACTTGATTTAGGGTTTGAATCAAGCTCTATTTCCGCGCCCAGCGCTGAACTCGTTTCTGGTTTTTGGAATTTCAAATCACACAGAGATGAGAACGCATCGTAATGATGAATTAGGTTGTGTCATTTGCAATTCGATTTTTGGTTCTGCGTGTCAGAGAGGGAAGGGTTTTGTGTGTCTGTGTGTGTGTTTGTGTGTGTGTGTGTGTGTGTGCGTGTGTGTACGTGTGGGCATTGAAGTCTGTCAACTCGGCTGGTCAATATCTTTGCAATCGTTTTGCACTGGACCAAACAACATGCGTATATTGATGCACAAATGGCTGAGGAAGGCACATTGGTCCATGTCCTCCCCTCATTCCCTGTTAGCATGGTACCGATCACTCCTCGTGCCACAACGCCCCAGCGATGACGGCTCGGGGAGCACGCTGTTTATCCTGGCTGGAGTGATTATCGCTTAACACTGGACATCTATTTAGCTCCCTCTCCCCCCCCCCCCCCCCCCACGATCGATAAGTATGACGGGAGACAAACGCGAGGAGTCTCTTTAAGCTAGCAGCCTTGGGTAGCTTAGAGCAACGGAAGAGTATGCTAGGCTAATGGCGGCATGCTAGGCTAATGCTAGCATTCGCCAGCCTGTTTTTGTCGGCCGGGATCTATTAAGGAACATATGAAGTAGACGACGGCATAACATAGATCTGTTTGTTCAATAGGGTGCTTGGTTTACTTTGTAACTGAAATAAAATCAATTAATAATTACATTTTATTTTTTTACATGTTGTACTTTTTATTTCGTTAGTTTGTTTGACATAGACAGACTTTTCATTTTCAGATACAGATCATAAGAATTGATTTAGGCCTGTGGTAACGGCAGGGTTGGTATGCAGAACACATAGCTGTTTCAGATCCGCTCTCCTCACACACTCGACAGAAAAAGGAATTTCCCGGAGAAATCGACGCATTGTTTTCCCAAACCCCCTTTTCGCCCGAACCTAGAGAGAGCTCCGCTCATAACTAAAGATCAGCAGTGTGTCCTTCCTGTACAAACCGCCACGTCTCCGTTCCCCCGATCCCCTTAGCGGGTGCAATGGGCTCCGCGCTGGGCCTCAGGGTGGGAACAGAGCCCCGAGCCGGAGCCGTCAGCCTTTGAATTGGAATGCGGCCCCCGTATTGATTGCACTGATGTCTGTCCGCCGCAGGGCTCGTAGTGTATCAGCGCTCGGACCTGACGGATCGACATCGCAGAACCAATCAGGGAGAGGTGTGTGTGTGTGTGTGTGTGTGTGTGTGTGTGTGTGTGTGTGTGTGTGTGTGTGTGTGTGTGTGTGTGTGTGTGTGTGTGTGTGTGTGTGTGTGTGCGCTAATGGTGGTTAGACCGCTGTGTGCACAAGGAAGGGGTGGGGGTGGTGGTTTGTATTAGGCAGGGGGGGTGGGGGTCTCCCCTCCGTAGAAACAGATCATTATCCACCCCCACATCTACAGCACACACACACCTGTTGGCACAGAGGAGGCCAATATACGTTCATAAACACGCACACATGAAGACCAAAACACAACAAACACAGACCCAAACACAACCACACACACACACACACACACACACACACACACACACACACACACACACACACACACACACACACACACACACACACCAAAAGACACACAGGTTCAAAGAGAGAGAGACTCACTTAAACACACACAAAAACAAATACAGTCCCAAAAATATCGGAACACACTTTAGGGATCTTAATCTGGTAAAACATGCTCACCTTAAAGTCCTGTTGCAAACACCTCTGTCTGCATCACCTCACGCCTCCCCTCTGCCCACCACCGCCTTAATAAGGCCTTGAATCTCAGTGCACACACACACACACACACACACACACACACACACACACACACACACACACACACACACACACACACACACACACAAGCTAGGACGTCCAAGCTGCACCATCAGGATCAGAGATCGATACCAGCAGCTGGATCCCCCCCCCCTCCATTCCTGGGCATAGATTAACTGCCGGACCAGTGTGTGCTAGACCAGTCATCTGTCAAAGCGCTTTACCCAAGGTAGAAAGCCCCACTTTCCCCTCCCTCGGCCTTTGAGAGAGGGAGAGAGGGAGAGAGTGGGTAGATGGAGAGAGGGGGGAGAAGGAGAGAGAGAGGGAGGGAGTAGATGGAGGAGAGAGAGAGTGAGGGAGAGGAGGAGAGGTGGAGAGGAGGAGAGAGGGGGGAGAGAGAGGGGAGAGAGAGGGTGTGAGGGAGGGAGAGGGAGAGAGGAGGTGAGAGGTAGAAGGGAGGAGAGAGGGGAGAGACAGTGAGAGGGATAGAGGGGGAGAGAGGGGGGAGATGGAGAGAGGAAGATGGAGAGGGGGAGAGATCTTTGGGACAGGGATAGAGAACGGAGAGGGAGAGGGTTTAGGGCATGAGGGGGGAAAGGGTGAGAGAGGGTCAGAGGGAGAGACTGGAGAGAGAGAGGTCCATCCAGGATCACCCAGCAGAGTGTCGTCTGAGATAAAGGTTGTCTGTATAGCCCACGTGCTCCCACCCCCCGGAGACTCGCCCGCGGTTCAGAGTTGTTCGTCCCTCTTCGTGGATTTTAAATCCTTTTGGTTTATGTATTTTTTTTTTTACGAATAATCTCTAAAGAGTCAATGGTTCGAGAGACTTTTGAATACATTTTTCTCTGTGAGGAAGGAACGGGAGCTCTTTGGAGAAGAAACGGAGGAAAAATATATATTGATTTGTGGGTTGCGGTTGGAGTAGAGGTGGAGTAGAGGTGGAGGAGGGCTGATCTCCTCACCCTCCTCTTGCTCTCACATTTAAGGCTCCTGCTCTTCTCCATTTTGAGTGTTACACCCTGCGAGTGTCAAACTAATATTTATATATCTATATCTATAGATATAGATATATAAAGAGAGTACTCAGTCATTCTATACATTCATTTTCACTCCATCTCATCCATGATCTCCCTGTCTGCTAAACCGCCCACCATTTGCGTCCACCTCCTCTCGTCTCTGTTATTATTCAGAAGTGTTATCAGCGTTCCATGTGTTTGCGTGTGCAGGCCGCTCCGCTGATCCGGGGTCAGTTTGGGGTACAGGGAGACAGCGCCCTAGCCCACGCAGTACGGGAGTGTGTTTATCTGGGGAGAAGGTCAGAGTATCTGCTGGGAGTCCCAGTGGGGCGGAGGAGTGTGTGTGTGTGTGTGTCTGTGTGTGTGTGTGTGTGTGTGTGTGTGTGTGTGTGTGTGTGTGTGGGTGTGTGTGTGTGTGCGTGTGTTTGCCTGTGTATGTGTGCGTGTGTACGCACTTGCGTGTGTGCATATGTGTGTATGTGTATGACTGTATGCGTATATCTGTGAATGTGTGTGCCTGTGTGTATTTGTGTGCGTGTGTGTATGTGTGTGCGTGTGTGGTTGTGTGTGTTTGTGTGCGTGCTTGTGTGCGTGCGTGTGTCAGACGTGAGTGTGTTTGCATGTGCATGTGTGTGTGTGTGTGTGTGTGTTTGAAATGGAAATGGTGGACGCGGTGGACGGTTTAGCAGACAGGAGGAACACAACACATATGATGGCATGTAGAGTGAACGGTCAGCTCCAAAGTTTCCTGGCCGAAAGGTGTGATGTTCAATAGCACGAATGTCCGTCCTGAATCGCGTTTACGTTGGCATTTAGCAGATGCTTTTGTGCAAAGCGACGGCGGGGACAACCACGCAGGGCGACAGCCGGCTCGTCAGGAGCAGTCAGGGTGAGGCGTCTCGCTCGGGGACACCTCGACACTCAGCTAGGAGGAGCCGGGGATCGAACCGGCAACCTTCAGGTTCCCAGCCGACCCGCTCTACCTCCAGAGCCACACGCCGCCCCCACATGTCTGAAGTCTCTGCCCCTCCACTGGGACTAAAGCTTACCTAAATGACTCAATCGTTCATGTTGTTCGTGGGTCCGGGCGAACACGTTGGTTTTTGCAGATGGCCGCTTGAACCGTTCACCCTTGTGTGTTTCGTCTGACCCAGCTCTGTCTCCTACGCGTGAGTAAAGCTCACTCTCTAGCTCTGAGCCAACGTCACACCTGACATCCTGGGACCAATCACAAGAAGGGGAATTCCAGTGTTAGCGTCCAAGGTCAAAACTATGTTAATGTTTGATTGGGATTAGCTTGATTCTCCGGCTGCCTGTGGCTATAAAGAGATATAGAGTGGCTATACCTTTTTTCAGGATTTAATAAATGTTTTATGAATAATACAACAAATAAATAAACCTAATACGGTTTATTTTATATTTGTTGTTCTTTATTTTATATTTTTTGTTAGATATTTTAGTTGTAGTTTAGTTCTTTTTTAAAGTTTGAACATTTAAAATGTACAACAAAAAATCTCCCGACCGGATGCCAAGCGACGCAAGTCTGGTGGCTTCACAGAGCATCCGGTGATTACGTGCATTATGTACATTTAATCATTTAGGAGAGGCTTTTATCCAGAGTGACTCCACTGCAATGATTACAGATAAGTGCCATTAAGGCGCATGTATGTACACACACACACACACACACACACACACACACACACACACACACACACACACACACACACACACACACACACACACACACACACACACACACACACACACACGCACACACACATGCACACACAGATTTTCCTCAAAGTAACCTTGAACTTGAGACATTCCTCAACACCAGGAAGACGATGAAAGTTGAATGTAACAAAATGTGGCACTATTTGTGTGCTGCTGTCTGTTTTGTTTTCATAGCAGGAGCGAGGCTGTCAACTACCCTTGGATATCAAAGACGGAAGGACAAACCAGGCTGGAATTTTAACAGGATGTATGCCCAGGTAAGTGTATACAGAACTGTAACTGCAAAACAATAGCTGAGTTGAAGCCCTTCTCTGTGGCCCAGTAAATCCACCCTGAAATACTAATGCACCCTGGGAAAAAGAGTCAATGTCAGACAAAGAAAAGTGGAAGAGGGGAAGGTTATTCAAGCATCACACGTGAAGACCAACTCTCACACAGCGGAAACGTAACGCAAACGTTTTCATCACAAGCAGTACGACTTTATTGGCGCCTACCGCTGAGGAGACTTCCATAGGTGACAAGAAAGCATGAGGACAACTCAGAACATAATTAAAAATAACACCCTCGCAGAATATTGTGTTTTTATTAAAGAGCCCCGATGTCCCTTAGCGCTGACGTTAGCATGCTAGCAGCACTCGGCGTGCTAATGGCTCGCTAAGCACTCGGAGGGTCAGAATGTTCAGACGGATCTGATCGTCGGGAGGCGGGCGGATGTTCTGCTGCTGCCCCCACACAGAGGAGGGAAATGAGGGTCTCTCTCGACGAAAGGGTGGCGGCAGGAGGCTGAATGCTCTGACCAGAAGTATTTTATGTATTTATTTGTTTGATTTTTTTAAGTGGTCCGACTTGCTAGTTGAAATGTGTGAGTCTCTCTCTCTCTCTCTCTCTCTCTCTCTCTCTCTCTCTCTCTCTCTTTCTCTTTCTCTCTCTCTCTCGCTTTCTCTCTCGCTTTCTCTCTCGCTTTCTCTCTCTCTCGCTTTCTCTCTCTCTCTCGCTTTCTCTCTCTCTCTCTCGCTTTCTCTCTCTCTCTCTCTCTCTCTCTCTCTCTCTCTCTCTCTCTCTCTCTCTCTCTCTTTCTCTCTCTCTCGCTTTCTCTCTCTCTCGCTTTCTCTCTCTTGCTCTCTCTCTCTCTCTCTCTCTCTCTCTCTCTCTCTCTCTCTCTCTCTCTCTCTCTCTCTCTCTCTCTCTTCGTAGTCACGGCGACAGTTTTTTTATCTTCACTTCGGTACTGATTATACTTCCTTTATTATTTTCTTTTTTCTTTTGCCTTGTTTGCTTGACGATTGGCTTGTCAAGAAAGCAGCTATTGTGTGTTTTATTTTGGGATGATGATGATCAGGCACGTGGCTGTGTGTTTTTGTAATTACACATTGATTTGAATTTATTTGGTGAATTTATGTTGAGCCACATTTTTTGTTGGCGTAATTGCAGCACGTTTGACTGGATGTGGATGAGGAGAGAAACATTAAAATCTTTGCTGCCTTGAACTTCTTTTGAATTAATTAAGATGGATACTCCTAATCAGTATCAATTAAATCAAAAAAAGTCACCAGTTTGAACAGCTGAAGTGCACTTTGTTGATTTCTGTTCTTTTCTTGAATTTAAATTCTGCTTTGTTGGTATACAATTACAGAATACTTATTGTAAGTCGCTTTGGATAAAAGCTTCTGCTAAATGCCCTAAATATAAATGTTATACAGTCTATAAATCTCTCAGACGTCACAGTTATACAGATGCACGTTTGGTTGTGCAGAGCTTTTCGTGTAGTAACTCCAGTTGTGATTGCGTGATGTGTTGCATGCTGTGATGCATCCCTCTGGATGAAGGTGTTTCATCAGCAGGGAACCGCAAGCGTCTCCTCCCGCTCCCAGGCAACATGACTTCGGTGAATTGAAATGCCGTTGAACAAAGACACCCACAAACACGTGTACAGAGTCCTATTCCTCGGGGGGGGTTCGCGCCCTACTGTGATCGCTCTGCCTTGTAAATGTTATCATGGTGGGTGGCCGTGACCTTCACCATAGCCCTCAGAAATTGCTTCTGCACCTTGGCAACGGTTCGCTACCATGACGACTGCGTCTGTTGTAGTTTGACACCGGATGCCTTGCTTTTGACCTTCATGTGTGGATTGTTCTCACTGCACTCTCTCTTCCTTTCTTTAACTCTCCCTCTCTCTCTCTCTCTCCCTCTCTCTCTCTCTCTCTCTCTGTTGTGTTATGGCGACGTCACGCCTAAGATATGTCACCTCAGTTCTCTTTCATGTCATTGGCTGTTCAGGTGTGTGTCATGCAGCAGAACAAACAGGCTCGCAACATCAATCAAAAGAGATTGTGTTTCTACGTGCACAACAGAAATGACATGACAACGCTGAACAAAGCTTGACCCTTGAGCTAGATATTGTCCACGGTTCGTACAACTTTATTGAAATGATACATCATTGAGCTTTAAGTGCCTAGCTGACTGTGTCCAGTGCATTCCACATTATTGAGACAACATATTGTTGACCTACACGGAACCTAGGTCATTAAAGTGTGCGGTGTATGCAACAGTATTAAAACCATACATTATTAATACATTGAGAAGGAGTCTAAGTGACTGAAGTCTGCAGTGTAAGTGACATTATTAAAACCATACAATATTGAACATTATTGATATATTCGGAGGAGTCTAAGTGACTGAAGTGCGAAGAGTAAGTGACCTTAGAGCGGTATATTGCTAACCTTGCTCGCCCTATCTGCTCCAGATGAGCTGGCTGTGCGAATGTGAGCACGTTCGCCCACCGAACAAGGCTGTCCGGTGGGCGAATGTGAGCATGAATCCGTGAATGTTAGTTAATATTGAAAAGCGTTTTGAGCGGCCACTGGTTCGAAAAGCGCTATATAAATCATACCATTTGCATTATTGAAATCATCCATTATTGACTGCTCTGCATGCATGTACTAGTGTACGCTGTACCGGCGCAAGAAGAATGTTTGCCTATGCCCTCACCCTCTCTTACCTTTTTCATGTACTTATTTAACTATAGTCTCCGGCAAGTGAGACCCCCCCCCCCCCCCACCCCCACCCCCAAACACATCCCGTCCCACCCTCGATCTCACCGGCTTGTCTTATGTTTTATTCTGCTTCATCCGCTCTCTTTCTATGTTCAGAACTCGCAGAATTCCTCGGTTTCATTCCGCGCCTTTTGCTGCCAAATAAAACCGAATCCCGACGTGTGTAAAACACACACACACTCCGCCTTAGCGAGGAATAACAATTAAAACGCCGTGCAAATTGAAAGCACTTTGATTGCTCCGGCAAAAAAAAAAAAAAAAAAAGACATGTAAATGTGGAAACGAAGAGCAAGTTTAAATGAGCTTGGGTTTTAAAGATGATCTTTCCACATTGAATGTCATTTTAATCGTCTGGTTTAATTGTCACACAAAGATTGGAAATTGACTACAGCTCTGCAGTCCTGAGGCCTTACGCAGAAGGCTCTGTTCCCGAGCCTAGGCAGAGAAAAGATTATATTGTTTATAGCTTTTTGACTCTTTTTTTAGCTAATTGGTCTATGTAAAGGGTTGGAAGAGAGTGCTTTCAGCATCTGTGCGCCAGAATCGGAAAAAAAAATTAATGTAGCCTTATTTCAGCCCTTATAGAACAGCCGTAACCTTAGGTCCTCATACAAGCAAGAAAAAACTGGATTGAGCAGGATTGAAATATTCTAAACAATTAAGAATTAAGAAAAGTCTGACTATTTATAACAATACGAAAAAATATCTGGAATCTGTCATGATATTAGACTACACAGAATCCAGCAGAAACTCATGACTGTTTAACTCTTTCGTTCAATATTTTTATTATACACTGTAATAATGTCAGTTTCTAACACAATAATCCCCACAATGACAGATAATTCACGATTAATTACTAAACTAGCACAAAGCCTTAAGACTCGGACCCTGTAGAGTCGCAAAAACCCTCGAAAATAAATAAAAAGGAAGAAGAAAGACCGGCAATTTGCACTGGAGGAAAGCTGATCAGGTTGTGTTGATTAACATCCATAACAGTCGTGTCTCTGTCGATACTCGAGCGTCTGACAATGCCTTCCCTTAATGAGGGCCGTGACAGAAGGCCCACAGTCGGCAGAAAGTCACTCTCACTCCCTCTCTCTGTCCCCCTGATGGCTGGAACAATGACTGTGTGTGTCTGTGTGTCTGTGTGTGTGTGTGTGTGTGTGT